>NC_088213.1:2689794-2692294 GCF_036934945.1 Oncorhynchus masou masou | reverse complement strand
AAAGCCTAGGCTAGCTTTTTCAAACAGAAATTTGCATCCTGTAGCACAAACTCAAAAAGTCCATGGAGAATAAGAACACCTCCTCCCAACTGCCCACTGCTCTGAGGCTAGGAAACACTGTCATCACCAATAAATCTACGATAATTGAGAATTTAAATAAGCATTTCTCTATGGCTGGCCATGCTTTCCACCTGGCTTCCCCTACCCGGTCAACAGCCCTGCACCCCCCGCAGCAACTCGCCCAAGCCTCCCACTTTTCCTTCATCCAAATCCAGATAGCTGATGTTCTGAAATAGCTGCAAAATCTGGACCCCTACAAATCAACCGGGCTAGACAATCTGGACCCTCTCTTTCTAAAATTATCTATCGAAATTGTTGCAACCCCTATTACTAGCCTGATCAACCTCTTTCGTATCGTCTGAGATTCCCAAGATTGAAAGCTGCTGCAGTCATCCCCCTCTTCAAAGGGGGAGACACTTTAGACCCAAACTGTTATAGACCTATATCTCTCCTACCCTGCCTTTCTAAGGTCTTCCAAAAGCCAAGTTAACAAACAGATTACCGATCATTTCGAATCCCACCGTACCTTCTCCGCTATGCAATCTGGTTTCAGATCTGGTCATGGGTGCACCTCAGCCATGCTCAAGGTCCTAAACGATATCATAACCGCCATCGATAAGAGACATTACTGTGCAGCCGTATTCAGTCTTACTCAGTCAATCACCACATTCTTATCGGCAGACTCAACAGCCTTGGTTTCTCAAATGACTGTCTCGCCTGGTTCACCAGCTACCTCTCAGATAGAGTTCAGTGTGTCAAATCGAGGGTCTGTTGTCCGGACCTCTGGAAGTCTCTATGGAGGTGCCACAGGGTTTAATCCTCGACCCAACTCTCTTCTCTGTATACATCAATGATGTTGCTCTTGCTGCTGGGATTCTCTGATCCACCTCTCGCAGACGACACCATTCTGTATACTTCTGGCCCCCTCTTGGACACTGTGTTAACTAACCTCCAGACAAGCTTCAATGCCATACAACGCCTTCCGTGGCCTCCAATTGCTCTTAAATGCAAGTAAAACTAAATGCATGCTGTTCAACCGATTGCTGCCCGCACCTGCCCGCCGGTCCAGCATCACTACTCTGGACGGTTCTGACTTAGAATATGTATACAACTAACAAATACCTAGGAGTCTGGTTAGACTGTAAACTCTCCTTTCAGACTCACATTCCCAACAACTCCCAATCCAAAATTAAACAAAGCACTCCTATGGACTATTATTACAGAGGACAACAAAGCCGAGCATCTCCATGGAAGAACTGCCTCCTCATTCTTAGCGCTTTGCTTTTATACAGTTTCTACCTTTACATAATGATGTCATCACCCCATTTGCTTTGTTCCATAGTTTCCATTCTCTTTATTGGCTCAGATATTGGGGCATAGATTCTATTGGTGGAGTGACATGCATACCCCTTAGCTAATGTTCGTGGTCCAAAGGTCTTACAAGTTCAGATCTACATTATCAATGTACACTTAACTTATATGTGTCCTGTAGCCTTCACAAGATCAGATATGGCCCGTGACCAGAGACATCTTGTTGGTTTACCTTGGCTCATCTTCACAGATTCTGCTTACGTTCTGTTCTCTGCATGTCCAATGGTCAATTCGATGTTGATCCAACCAATTCAATTATCAATTTAATAATAATCTACTACAAGCCCAAGGTCTCTCCTCCCTGGGTGGGGACAGAATGTCCTGTAATGAACACAGTATTCCAGCCGGTCTGACGATTGCTCCATTGCGCTTCTAACAAGGAACAGAAAGTCCTTGTTCTAATTTTGGCTAAAACTACACACATTATTTAGTGTTATGATTATAATAAGTGACAGGGTAGTATATTCTGTTTAGTTATAGTTCTACGTTAAATGTATGCATAATTTAGTCATTATTCATAAAAATCCCATAACAATCACTCACATAGGTTTAGCCTTCATTCTGCTGACACATGTCTTTTATTTAAGCTTATATTGATCATTATTTCTACTTCAAAGAGAACAGTTTAGCTACTGAGAATCATCCGATGACTGGAAAATCTCCAACAGTCCTCGGGCCTGAATGGTTGATATCCTCTTCTAGGATGGCGAAGCTGTCATCGTTAAAGTATGGGGATTCTAGTGTGGGGGTGATATAGGTAGTACGTAATGGGGACATTTTTCTCTGTTAAGATCATTTCCTTATTCATTTCTAGCCAGATGTAAAATTTTCCTTTTTGACAAATTTAATAGTGGGTTAGGTCTGCTCTATACCCTATTAACATACCCCCTGAGTCTCTTCCCTGTTTCACACCTGGTAGTGTGGTGGATGGGACTACCAGCTCTCTGCAACCTAGAGGGCAACCAGTGGGTCCATCACCTCTATACCACCCACCTGGTAGTGTGGTGGATGGGACTACCAGCTCTCTGTAACCGAGAGGACAACCAGTGGGTCCATCTCCTCTATACCA
>NC_088213.1:2667084-2689294 GCF_036934945.1 Oncorhynchus masou masou | reverse complement strand
ATTACCTGACCTGGTAGAGTAAAGGAGAACAGACCACAGTAACATTACCTGACCAGGTAGAGTAAAGGAGAACAGACCACAGTAACATTACCTGACCAGGTAGAGTAAAGGAGAACACACCACAGTAACATTACCTGACCAGGTAGAGTAAAGGAGAACAGACCACAGTAACATTACCTGGCCAGGTAGAGTAAAGGAGAACATACCACAGTAACATTACCTGACCAGGTAGAGTAAATGAGAACAGACCACAGTAACATTACCTGACCAGGTAGAGTAAAGGAGAACAGACCACAGTAACATTACCTGACCAGGTAGAGTAAAGGAGAACAGACCACAGTAACATTACCTGGCCAGGTAGAGTAAAGGAGAACAGACCACAGTAACATTACCTGACCAGGTAGAGTAAAGGAGAACAGACCACAGTAACATTACCTGACCAGGTAGAGTAAAGGAGAACATACCACAGTAACATTACCTGACCAGGTAGAGTAAAGGAGAACAGACCACAGTAACATTACCTGACCAGGTAGAGTAAAGGAGAACACACCACAGTAACATTACCTGGCCAGGTAGAATAAAGGAGAACAGACCACAGTAACATTACCTGGCCAGGTAGAGTAAAGGAGAACAGACCACAGTAACATTACCTGCCAGGTAGAATAAAGGAGAACAGACCACAGTAACATTACCTGGCCAGGTAGAGTAAAGGAGAACAGACCACAGTAACATTACCTGGCCAGGTAGAATAAAGGAGAACAGACCACAGTAACATTACCTGGCAGGTAGAGTAAAGGAGAACACACCACAGTAACATTACCTGCCAGGTAAAGTAAATATGAACAGACCAGCATAAACAATACCTGGCAGGTAATGTAAAGGAGCACAGACCACAGTAACATTACCTGACCAGGTAGAGTAAAGGAGAACAGACCACAGTAACATTACCTGACCTGGTAGAGTAAAGGAGAACAGACCACAGTAACATTACCTGACCAGGTAGAGTAAAGGAGAACAGACCACAGTAACATTACCTGCCAGGTAGAATAAAGGAGAACAGACCACAGTAACATTACCTGACCAGGTAGAGTAAAGGAGAACAGACCACAGTAACATTACCTGACCAGGTAGAGTAAAGGAGAACAGACCACAGTAACATTACCTGACCAGGTAGAGTAAAGGAGAACAGACCACAGTAACATTACCTGGCCAGGTAGAGTAAAGGAGAACACACCACAGTAACATTACCTGGCCAGGTAGAGTAAAGGAGAACAGACCACAGTAACATTACCTGACCTGGTAGAGTAAAGGAGAACAGACCACAGTAACATTACCTGACCAGGTAGAGTAAAGGAGAACAGACCACAGTAACATTACCTGACCAGGTAGAGTAAAGGAGAACAGACCACAGTAACATTACCTGGCCAGGTAGAGTAAAGGAGAACAGACCACAGTAACATTACCTGGCAGGTAGAGTAAAGGAGAACAGACCACAGTAACATTACCTGGCCAGTTAGAGTAAAGGAGAACACACCACAGTAATATTACCTGACCAGGTAGAGTAAAGGAGAACAGACCACAGTAACATTACCTGACCAGGTAGAGTAAAGGAGAACAGACCACAGTAACATTACCTGGCCAGGTAGAGTAAAGGAGAACAGACCACAGTAACATTACCTGACCAGGTAGAGTAAAGGAGAACAGACCACAGTAACATTACCTGACCAGGTAGAGTAAAGGAGAACATACCACAGTAACATTACCTGACCAGGTAGAGTAAAGGAGAACAGACCACAGTAACATTACCTGACCAGGTAGAGTAAAGGAGAACACACCACAGTAACATTACCTGGCCAGGTAGAATAAAGGAGAACAGACCACAGTAACATTACCTGGCCAGGTAGAGTAAAGGAGAACAGACCACAGTAACATTACCTGCCAGGTAGAATAAAGGAGAACAGACCACAGTAACATTACCTGGCCAGGTAGAGTAAAGGAGAACAGACCACAGTAACATTACCTGACCAGGTAGAGTAAAGGAGAACAGACCACAGTAACATTACCTGGCCAGGTAGAATAAAGGAGAACAGACCACAGTAACATTACCTGGCAGGTAGAGTAAAGGAGAACACACCACAGTAACATTACCTGCCAGGTAAAGTAAATATGAACAGACCAGCATAAACAATACCTGGCAGGTAATGTAAAGGAGCACAGACCACAGTAACATTACCTGACCAGGTAGAGTAAAGGAGAACAGACCACAGTAACATTACCTGACCTGGTAGAGTAAAGGAGAACAGACCACAGTAACATTACCTGACCAGGTAGAGTAAAGGAGAACAGACCACAGTAACATTACCTGCCAGGTAGAATAAAGGAGAACAGACCACAGTAACATTACCTGACCAGGTAGAGTAAAGGAGAACAGACCACAGTAACATTACCTGACCAGGTAGAGTAAAGGAGAACAGACCACAGTAACATTACCTGACCAGGTAGAGTAAAGGAGAACAGACCACAGTAACATTACCTGGCCAGGTAGAGTAAAGGAGAACACACCACAGTAACATTACCTGGCCAGGTAGAGTAAAGGAGAACAGACCACAGTAACATTACCTGACCTGGTAGAGTAAAGGAGAACAGACCACAGTAACATTACCTGACCAGGTAGAGTAAAGGAGAACAGACCACAGTAACATTACCTGACCAGGTAGAGTAAAGGAGAACAGACCACAGTAACATTACCTGGCCAGGTAGAGTAAAGGAGAACAGACCACAGCAACATTACCTGGCAGGTAGAGTAAAGGAGAACAGACCACAGTAACATTACCTGGCCAGTTAGAGTAAAGGAGAACACACCACAGTAATATTACCTGACCAGGTAGAGTAAAGGAGAACACACCACAGTAACATTACCTGGCAGGTAGAGTAAAGGAGAACAGACCACAGTAACATTACCTGACCAGGTAGAGTAAAGGAGAACAGACCACAGTAACATTACCTGGCAGGTAGAGTAAAGGAGAACAGACCACAGTAACATTACCTGACCAGGTAGAGTAAAGGAGAACAGACCACAGTAACATTACCTGGCCAGGTAGAGTAAAGGAGAACAGACCACAGTAACATTACCTGACCAGGTAGAGTAAAGGAGAACAGACCACAGTAACATTACCTGACCAGGTAGAGTAAAGGAGAACACACCACAGTAACATTACCTGGCAGGTAGAGTAAAGGAGAACAGACCACAGTAACATTACCTGGCAGGTAGAGTAAAGGAGAACAGACCACAGTAACATTACCTGGCCAGGTAGAGTAAAGGAGAACAGACCACAGTAACATTACCTGGCCAGGTAGAGTAAAGGAGAACAGACCACAGTAACATTACCTGGCAGGTAGAGTAAAGGAGAACAGACCACAGTAACATTACCTGGCCAGTTAGAGTAAAGGAGAACACACCACAGTAATATTACCTGACCAGGTAGAGTAAAGGAGAACACACCACAGTAACATTACCTGGCAGGTAGAGTAAAGGAGAACAGACCACAGTAACATTACCTGACCAGGTAGAGTAAAGGAGAACAGACCACAGTAACATTACCTGGCAGGTAGAGTAAAGGAGAACAGACCACAGTAACATTACCTGACCAGGTAGAGTAAAGGAGAACAGACCACAGTAACATTACCTGGCCAGGTAGAGTAAAGGAGAACAGACCACAGTAACATTACCTGACCAGGTAGAGTAAAGGAGAACAGACCACAGTAACATTACCTGACCAGGTAGAGTAAAGGAGAACACACCACAGTAACATTACCTGGCAGGTAGAGTAAAGGAGAACAGACCACAGTAACATTACCTGGCAGGTAGAGTAAAGGAGAACAGACCACAGTAACATTACCTGGCCAGGTAGAGTAAAGGAGAACAGACCACAGTAACATTACCTGACCTGGTAGAGTAAAGGAGAACAGACCACAGTAACATTACCTGACCAGGTAGAGTAAAGGAGAACAGACCACAGTAACATTACCTGACCAGGTAGAGTAAAGGAGAACAGACCACAGTAACATTACCTGGCCAGGTAGAGTAAAGGAGAACAGACCACAGTAACATTACCTGGCAGGTAGAGTAAAGGAGAACAGACCACAGTAACATTACCTGGCCAGTTAGAGTAAAGGAGAACACACCACAGTAATATTACCTGACCAGGTAGAGTAAAGGAGAACACACCACAGTAACATTACCTGCCAGGTAAAGTAAATATGAACAGACCAGCATAAACAATACCTGGCAGGTAATGTAAAGGAGCACAGACCACAGTAACATTACCTGACCAGGTAGAGTAAAGGAGAACAGACCACAGTAACATTACCTGACCTGGTAGAGTAAAGGAGAACAGACCACAGTAACATTACCTGACCAGGTAGAGTAAAGGAGAACAGACCACAGTAACATTACCTGCCAGGTAGAATAAAGGAGAACAGACCACAGTAACATTACCTGACCAGGTAGAGTAAAGGAGAACAGACCACAGTAACATTACCTGACCAGGTAGAGTAAAGGAGAACAGACCACAGTAACATTACCTGACCAGGTAGAGTAAAGGAGAACAGACCACAGTAACATTACCTGGCCAGGTAGAGTAAAGGAGAACACACCACAGTAACATTACCTGGCCAGTTAGAGTAAAGGAGAACAGACCACAGTAACATTACCTGACCTGGTAGAGTAAAGGAGAACAGACCACAGTAACATTACCTGACCAGGTAGAGTAAAGGAGAACAGACCACAGTAACATTACCTGACCAGGTAGAGTAAAGGAGAACAGACCACAGTAACATTACCTGGCCAGGTAGAGTAAAGGAGAACAGACCACAGTAACATTACCTGGCAGGTAGAGTAAAGGAGAACAGACCACAGTAACATTACCTGGCCAGTTAGAGTAAAGGAGAACACACCACAGTAATATTACCTGACCAGGTAGAGTAAAGGAGAACACACCACAGTAACATTACCTGGCAGGTAGAGTAAAGGAGAACAGACCACAGTAACATTACCTGACCAGGTAGAGTAAAGGAGAACAGACCACAGTAACATTACCTGGCAGGTAGAGTAAAGGAGAACAGACCACAGTAACATTACCTGACCAGGTAGAGTAAAGGAGAACAGACCACAGTAACATTACCTGGCCAGGTAGAGTAAAGGAGAACAGACCACAGTAACATTACCTGACCAGGTAGAGTAAAGGAGAACAGACCACAGTAACATTACCTGACCAGGTAGAGTAAAGGAGAACAGACCACAGTAACATTACCTGACCAGGTAGAGTAAAGGAGAACAGACCACAGTAACATTACCTGGCCAGGTAGAGTAAAGGAGAACACACCACAGTAACATTACCTGGCCAGGTAGAGTAAAGGAGAACAGACCACAGTAACATTACCTGACCTGGTAGAGTAAAGGAGAACAGACCACAGTAACATTACCTGACCAGGTAGAGTAAAGGAGAACAGACCACAGTAACATTACCTGACCAGGTAGAGTAAAGGAGAACAGACCACAGTAACATTACCTGGCCAGGTAGAGTAAAGGAGAACAGACCACAGTAACATTACCTGGCAGGTAGAGTAAAGGAGAACAGACCACAGTAACATTACCTGGCCAGTTAGAGTAAAGGAGAACACACCACAGTAATATTACCTGACCAGGTAGAGTAAAGGAGAACACACCACAGTAACATTACCTGGCAGGTAGAGTAAAGGAGAACAGACCACAGTAACATTACCTGACCAGGTAGAGTAAAGGAGAACAGACCACAGTAACATTACCTGGCAGGTAGAGTAAAGGAGAACAGACCACAGTAACATTACCTGACCAGGTAGAGTAAAGGAGAACAGACCACAGTAACATTACCTGGCCAGGTAGAGTAAAGGAGAACAGACCACAGTAACATTACCTGACCAGGTAGAGTAAAGGAGAACAGACCACAGTAACATTACCTGACCAGGTAGAGTAAAGGAGAACACACCACAGTAACATTACCTGGCAGGTAGAGTAAAGGAGAACAGACCACAGTAACATTACCTGGCAGGTAGAGTAAAGGAGAACAGACCACAGTAACATTACCTGGCCAGGTAGAGTAAAGGAGAACAGACCACAGTAACATTACCTGACCTGGTAGAGTAAAGGAGAACAGACCACAGTAACATTACCTGACCAGGTAGAGTAAAGGAGAACAGACCACAGTAACATTACCTGACCAGGTAGAGTAAAGGAGAACAGACCACAGTAACATTACCTGGCCAGGTAGAGTAAAGGAGAACAGACCACAGTAACATTACCTGGCAGGTAGAGTAAAGGAGAACAGACCACAGTAACATTACCTGGCCAGTTAGAGTAAAGGAGAACACACCACAGTAATATTACCTGACCAGGTAGAGTAAAGGAGAACACACCACAGTAACATTACCTGGCAGGTAGAGTAAAGGAGAACAGACCACAGTAACATTACCTGACCAGGTAGAGTAAAGGAGAACAGACCACAGTAACATTACCTGGCAGGTAGAGTAAAGGAGAACAGACCACAGTAACATTACCTGACCAGGTAGAGTAAAGGAGAACAGACCACAGTAACATTACCTGGCCAGGTAGAGTAAAGGAGAACAGACCACAGTAACATTACCTGACCAGGTAGAGTAAAGGAGAACAGACCACAGTAACATTACCTGGCCAGGTAGAGTAAAGGAGAACAGACCACAGTAACATTACCTGGCAGGTAGAGTAAAGGAGAACAGACCACAGTAACATTACCTGACCAGGTAGAGTAAAGGAGAACAGACCACAGTAACATTACCTGACAGGTAGAGTAAAGGAGAACAGACCACAGTAACATTACCTGGCAGGTAGAGTAAAGGAGAACATACCACAGTAACATTACCTGGCAGGTAAAGTAAAGGAGAACAGACCACAGTAACATTACCTGGCCAGGTAGAGTAAAGGAGAACAGACCACAGTAACATTACCTGGCAGGTAGAGTAAAGGAGAACAGACCACAGTAACATTACCTGACCAGGTAGAGTAAACGAGAACACACCACAGTAACATTACCTGGCAGGTAGAGTAAAGGAGAACAGACCACAGTAACATTACCTGCCAGGTAGAGTAAAGGAGAACAGACCACAGTAACATTACCTGCCAGGTAGAGTAAAGGAGAACAGACCACAGTATCATTACCTGGCAGGTAGAGTAAAGGAGAACACACCACAGTAACATTACCTGGCAGGTAGAGTAAAGGAGAACAGACCACAGTAACATTACCTGGCAGGTAGAGTAAAGGAGAACAGACCACAGTAACATTACCTGGCCAGGTAGAGTAAAGGAGAACAGACCACAGTAACATTACCTGACCTGGTAGAGTAAAGGAGAACAGACCACAGTAACATTACCTGACCAGGTAGAGTAAAGGAGAACAGACCACAGTAACATTACCTGACCAGGTAGAGTAAAGGAGAACAGACCACAGTAACATTACCTGGCCAGGTAGAGTAAAGGAGAACAGACCACAGTAACATTACCTGGCAGGTAGAGTAAAGGAGAACAGACCACAGTAACATTACCTGGCCAGTTAGAGTAAAGGAGAACACACCACAGTAATATTACCTGACCAGGTAGAGTAAAGGAGAACACACCACAGTAACATTACCTGGCAGGTAGAGTAAAGGAGAACAGACCACAGTAACATTACCTGACCAGGTAGAGTAAAGGAGAACAGACCACAGTAACATTACCTGGCAGGTAGAGTAAAGGAGAACAGACCACAGTAACATTACCTGACCAGGTAGAGTAAAGGAGAACAGACCACAGTAACATTACCTGGCCAGGTAGAGTAAAGGAGAACAGACCACAGTAACATTACCTGACCAGGTAGAGTAAAGGAGAACAGACCACAGTAACATTACCTGGCCAGGTAGAGTAAAGGAGAACAGACCACAGTAACATTACCTGGCAGGTAGAGTAAAGGAGAACAGACCACAGTAACATTACCTGACCAGGTAGAGTAAAGGAGAACAGACCACAGTAACATTACCTGACAGGTAGAGTAAAGGAGAACAGACCACAGTAACATTACCTGGCAGGTAGAGTAAAGGAGAACATACCACAGTAACATTACCTGGCAGGTAAAGTAAAGGAGAACAGACCACAGTAACATTACCTGGCCAGGTAGAGTAAAGGAGAACAGACCACAGTAACATTACCTGGCAGGTAGAGTAAAGGAGAACAGACCACAGTAACATTACCTGACCAGGTAGAGTAAACGAGAACACACCACAGTAACATTACCTGGCAGGTAGAGTAAAGGAGAACAGACCACAGTAACATTACCTGCCAGGTAGAGTAAAGGAGAACAGACCACAGTAACATTACCTGCCAGGTAGAGTAAAGGAGAACAGACCACAGTATCATTACCTGGCAGGTAGAGTAAAGGAGAACAGACCACAGTAACATTACCTGGCCAGGTAGAGTAAAGGAGAACAGACCACAGTAACATTACCTGGCAGGTAGAGTAAAGGAGAACAGACCACAGTAACATTACCTGGCAGGTAAAGTAATGGAGAACATACCACAGTAACTTTACCTGCCAGGTAGAGTAAAGGATAACAGACCACAGTAACATTACCTGCCAGGTAAAGTAAAGATGAACAGACCAGCATAAACAATACCTGGCAGGTAATGTAAAGGAGCACAGACCACAGTAACATTACCTGACCAGGTAGAGTAAAGGAGAACAGACCACAGTATCATTACCTGGCAGGTAGAGTAAAGGAGAACAGACCACAGTAACATTACCTGGCCAGGTAGAGTAAAGGAGAACAGACCACAGTAACATTACCTGGCCAGGTAGAGTAAAGGAGAACAGACCACAGTAACATTACCTGGCAGGTAAAGTAATGGAGAACATACCACAGTAACTTTACCTGCCAGGTAGAGTAAAGGATAACAGACCACAGTAACATTACCTGCCAGGTAAAGTAAAGATGAACAGACCAGCATAAACAATACCTGGCAGGTAATGTAAAGGAGCACAGACCACAGTAACATTACCTGACCAGGTAGAGTAAAGGAGAACAGACCACAGTAACATTACCTGGCCAGGTAGAGTAAAGGAGAACAGACCACAGTAACATTACCTGACCAGGTAGAGTAAAGGAGAACAGACCACAGTAACATTACCTGGCAGGTAGAGTAAAGGAGAACAGACCACAGTAACATTACCTGCCAGGTAAAGTAAAGGAGAACAGACCACAGTAACATTACCTGGCCAGGTAGAGTAAAGGAGAACATACCACAGTAACATTACCTGGCCAGGTAGAGTAAAGGAGAACAGACCACAGTAACATTACCTGACCAGGTAGAGTAAAGGAGAACAGACCACAGTAACATTACCTGACCAGGTAGAGTAAAGGAGAACACACCACAGTAACATTACCTGACCAGGTAGAGTAAAGGAGAACAGACCACAGTAACATTACCTGGCAGGTAGAGTAAAGGAGAACAGACCACAGTAACATTACCTGGCAGGTAGAGTAAAGGAGAACAGACCACAGTAACATTACCTGGCCAGGTAGAGTAAAGGAGAACAGACCACAGTAACATTACCTGGCCAGGTAGAGTAAAGGAGAACAGACCACAGTAACATTACCTGGCAGGTAGAGTAAAGGAGAACAGACCACAGTAACATTACCTGGCCAGGTAGAGTAAAGGAGAACAGACCACAGTAACATTACCTGACAGGTAGAGTAAAGGAGAACAGACCACAGTAACATTACCTGGCAGGTAGAGTAAAGGAGAACATACCACAGTAACATTACCTGGCAGGTAAAGTAAAGGAGAACAGACCACAGTAACATTACCTGGCCAGGTAGAGTAAAGGAGAACAGACCACAGTAACATTACCTGGCAGGTAGAGTAAAGGAGAACAGACCACAGTAACATTACCTGACCAGGTAGAGTAAACGAGAACACACCACAGTAACATTACCTGGCAGGTAGAGTAAAGGAGAACAGACCACAGTAACATTACCTGCCAGGTAGAGTAAAGGAGAACAGACCACAGTAACATTACCTGCCAGGTAGAGTAAAGGAGAACAGACCACAGTATCATTACCTGGCAGGTAGAGTAAAGGAGAACAGACCACAGTAACATTACCTGGCCAGGTAGAGTAAAGGAGAACAGACCACAGTAACATTACCTGGCCAGGTAGAGTAAAGGAGAACAGACCACAGTAACATTACCTGACCAGGTAGAGTAAAGGAGAACAGACCATAGTAACATCACCTGGCAGGTAAAGTAATGGAGAACATACCACAGTAACTTTACCTGCCAGGTAGAGTAAAGGATAACAGACCACAGTAACATTACCTGCCAGGTAAAGTAAAGATGAACAGACCAGCATAAACAATACCTGGCAGGTAATGTAAAGGAGCACAGACCACAGTAACATTACCTGACCAGGTAGAGTAAAGGAGAACACACCACAGTAACATTACCTGACCAGGTAGAGTAAAGGAGCACAGACCACAGTAACATTACCTGGCCAGGTAGAATAAAGGAGAACAGACCACAGTAACATTACCTGGCAGGTAAAGTAAAGGAGAACAGACCATAGTAACATTACCTTGCCAGGTAAAGTAAAGTAGAACAGACCATAGTAACATTACCTGACCAGGTAGAGTAAAGGAGAACACACCACAGTAACATTACCTGACCAGGTAGAGTAAAGGAGCACAGACCACAGTAACGTTACCTGGCCAGGTAGAGTAAAGGAGAACAGACCACAGTAACATTACCTGGCCAGGTAGAGTAAAGGAGAACAGACCACAGTAACATTACCTGGCAGGTAGAGTAAAGGAGAACAGACCACAGTAACATTACCTGGCCAGGTAGAGTAAAGGAGAACAGACCACAGTAACATTACCTGACCAGGTAGAGTAAAGGAGCACAGACCACAGTAACGTTACCTGGCCAGGTAGAGTAAAGGAGAACACACCACAGTAACATTACCTGGTCTGGTTGAAGGGTTCCCCCATCAAGATATTGTCTTGGACCGTACCGTGGAAGATCCAGGCCTGCTGGGAAACGTAGGCAAACTCTCCGTCTGCTGTGACTGAACCATGCTGCAGGTGCATCTGGGCAACATATCACGCAACACAAAACATGACTCAATACACCTTTTGGAAGAATCTTTGGACGAGACAATTCATTTTACCATGTCTGCCAATTTTCATTCATAGTGATGCATTTAATCTATGTGGCATGCATTGTTTTTGTTGTTTGTGTTGTTTGTGTTGTTTGTGTTGTTTGTATTGTTTGTATTGTTTGTGTTGTTTGTGTTGTTTGTATTGTTTGTGTTGTTTGTATTGTTTGTATTGTTTGTGTTGTTTGTATTGTTTGTGTTGTTTGTATTGTTTGTGTTGTTTGTATTGTTTGTATTGTTTGTGTTGTTTGTGTTGTTTGTGTTGTTTGTATTGTTTGTGTTGTTTGTATTGTTTGTGTTGTTTGTATTGTTTGTGTTGTTTGTATTGTTTGTGTTGTTTGTGTTGTTTGTATTGTTTGTGTTGTTTGTATTGTTTGTGTTGTTTGTGTTGTTTGTGTTGTTTGTATTGTTTGTATTGTTTGTGTTGTTTGTGTTGTTTGTGTTGTTTGTGTTGTTTGTATTGTTTGTGTTGTTTGTATTGTTTGTGTTGTTTGTATTGTTTGTGTTGTTTGTGTTGTTTGTATTGTTTGTGTTGTTTGTGTTGTTTGTATTGTTTGTGTTGTTTGTGTTGTTTGTATTGTTTGTGTTGTTTGTGTTGTTTGTGTTGTTTGTATTGATTGTGTTGTTTGTATTGTTTGTGTTGTTTGTATTGTTTGTGTTGTTTGTGTACGTGAAGATTTACCTGATAAGTGGTAACAAACACTTTCAAGCAAACCTGTTCTAAGATGCTCGATATCAGCGATGTCTTCCCGCTTCCCACGTTGCCACAGATACCAAGCAGGTTTCCCTGAAACGTCAAACAGTCATCAGTAATCAATCACATAACTCCGACCCCTGCTTACCTCATCTCACTCTGACCCCTGCTTACCTCATCTTAACTCTGACCCCTGCTTACCTCATCTAACTCTGACCTCTGCTTACCTCATCTAACTCTGACCCCTGCTTACCTCATCTAACTCTGACCCCTGCTTACCTCATCTAACTCTGACCCCTGCTTACCTCGTCTAACTCTGACCTCTGCTTACCTCATCTAACTCTGACCCCTGCTTACCTCATCTAACTCTGACCCCTGCTTACCTCATCTAACTCTGACCCCTGCTTACCTCATCTAACTCTGACCCCTGCTTACCTCATCTAACTCTGACCCCTGCTTACCTCATCTAACTCTGACCCCTGCTTACCTCATCTAACTCTGACCCCTGCTTACCTCATCTAACTCTGACCCCTGCTTACCCCACCTAACCCAGACCGCACTCACCCCATCTCACCCAATCAAAAGCCCTATCTAACCCAGACCCCACTCACCCAATCAAAAGCCCTATCTAACCCAGACCCCAATCACCCCATCTAACCCAATCAAAAGCCCTATCTAACCCCAACCAGCACCTACCTTAGGCAGGTTGAAGGAGATGTTTCTCAGGGTGGGCTTGGCCTCGGTCTTGCCTGGTGTGTGAGTCCCGTTCTGGCCCTGTGGTTCCACCTTCCCTCCGTTCAGAGAGGCTGTGGTGCCTGGTGCCGTAGTGGTTGTCTGTCCTTCAGGCCTGGCCCAGGTGAATGTTGCCTTCTCCATGACCAGGGCCGAGGAGGACCCGTGTCTCTGGACCAGGTACGAGTCTGGGTTCTGTGTCATCAGCAGTTTCTACACACACACCGAGAGAGTGGACACGCACACGCACACGCACACACACAGAGAGTGGACACGCACACGCACACACCGAGAGAGTGGACACGCACACGCACACGCACACACACAGAGAGTGGACACGCACATGCACACACACATACACAGAGAGTGGACACGCACACGCACACACACAGAGAGTGAACACGCACACGCACACACACAGTGGACACGCACACGCACGCACACGCACGCACACATACACAACCCCCCCCCCCCCCCACACACACACACACACACACAGAGTGGACACGCACATACACATACACAACCCCCCACACACACAGAGAGTGGACACGCACACACACGCAAGCACACACACATACACAACCCCCCACACACACACAAGCAGGCACACACATGCGCAGGCACGCACACACCCACATACACCCCCACACACACACGCATGCATACACATATACACAACCCCCCCCCCACACACACACACACACATACACACACAAGCAGGCACACACACACACACAAACACATACACACCCCCACCCCCCACACACGCAGGCACACACACACACACAAATAATCACAAATGTAAACATGTAGATTTACACACATACAAAGTAGACAAACCCACACACACACACACAGTAAACACACACACACACAGTAAACACACAGAGCTTATCTTCATGCTACAAAGAGACTGATAACAGAAATGCCTAGGACACGTGCTTCATGATATACAGTAAGAGGATGAAGTTGATGATTGATAATGTTTTAAAGGAGAGGAGGCTCACCTTTAGCCGGGCTAGCGATACCAGTCCCTCGGCTATGGCTTTGACAGAGAACGGCAGCAAACCCAGGGAGAACCGCATGGAGTTAAAGATGGCGATTGTGGTAAAAGCCTGGTAGAAACAAGATGGCGATTAGGGTAACAGCCTGGTAAAAACAAGATGGCGATTAGGGTAACAGCCTGGTAAAAACAAGATGGTGATTAGGGTAAAAGCCTGGTAAAAACAAGATGGCGATTATGGTAACAGCCTGGTAAAAACAAGATGGCGATTAGGGTAACAGCCTGGTAAAAACAAGATGGCGATTATGGTAACAGCCTGGTAAAAACAAGATGGTGATTATGGTAACAGCCTGGTAAAACACAGTAAGAGACATGACTTTGCAGTACAGTACACACCACAAGATGGTTATCTCTCTGAATACTGCTGTACTCATAGCTGACTATGTTAGCCCTCTGAGCTAAAGGCCTTTCATTAGGTCCTACTGTACTCATAGCTGACTATGTTAGCCCTCTGAGCTAAAGGCATTTCATTAGGTTCTACTGTACTCATAGCTGACTATATTAGCCCTCTGAGCTAAAAGCCTTTCATTAGGTCCTACTGTACTCATAGCTGACTATGTTAGCCCTCTGAGCTAAAAGCCTTTCATTAGGTCCTACTGTACTCATAGCTGACTATGTTAGCCCTCTGAGCTAAAAGCCCTTCATTAGGTCCTACTGTACTCATAGCTGACTATGTTAGCCTGCTGAGCTAAAAGCTTTTCATTAGGTCCTACTATATTCATAGCTGACTATGTTAGCCCTCTGAGCTAAAAGCCCTTCATTAGGTCCTACTGTACTCATAGCTGACTATGTTAGCCTGCTGAGCTACATACTATAGACATACTACTCAGTATGATTAGACTAGTTATTAGGACAAGGTATTAGGACTAGGTATTAGGACTAGGTATTAGGACTAGGTCTAGGTATTAGGACTAGGTATTAGGACTAGGTCTAGGTATTAGGACTAGGTATTAGGACTAGGACTAGGTATTAGGACTAGGTATTAAGACAAGGTATTAGGTCTAGGTATTAGGACTAGGTCTAGGTATTAGGACTAGGTATTAGGACTAGGACTAGGTATTAGGACTAGGTATTAGGTCTAGGTATTAGGACTAGGTATTAGGTCTAGGTATTAGGACTAGGTATTAGGACTAGGTCTAGGTATTAAGACAAGGTATTAGGTCTAGGTATTAAGACTAGGTATTAGGTCTAGGTATTAGGACTAGGTATTAGGACTAGGCATTAGGACTAGGACTAGGTATTAGGACTAGGTATTAGGACTAGGACTAGGTATTAGGACTAGGTTTAGGTATTAGGACTAGGTATTAGGACTAGGTATTAGGTCTAGGTATTAGGTCTAGGTATTAGGACTAGGCATTAGGTCTAGGTATTAGGACTAGGTATTAGGACTAGGTATTAGGACTAGGTATTAGGACTAGGTATTAGGACTAGGTCTAGGTATTAGGTCTAGTTATTAGGACTAGGTATTAGGACTAGGTATTAGGACTAGGCATTAGGACTAGGACTAGATATTAGGACTAGGCATTAGACCTTGGTATTAGGACTAGGACTAGGTATTAGGTCTAGTTATTAGGTCTATGTATTAGGACTAGGTATTAGGACTAGGACTAGGTATTAGGACTAGGCATTAGGACTAGGACTAGGTATTAGGACTAGGTATTAGGACTAGGCATTAGATCTATGTATTAGGACTAGGTATTAGGACTAGGACTAGGTATTAGGACTAGGCATTAGGACTAGGTATTAGGACTAGGCATTAGATCTATGTATTAGGACTAGGTATTAGGACTAGGTCTAGGTATTAGGACTAGGTATTAGGACGAGGTATTAGGAATAGGTATTAGGACTAGGCATTAGGACTTGGACTAGGTATTAGGACTAGGCATTAGATCTATGTATTAGGACTAGGTATTAGGACTAGGTCTAGGTATTAGGACTAGGTATTAGAACTAGGTATTAGGACTAGGCATTAGGACTAGGTATTAGGTCTAGGTATTAGGTCTAGTTATTAAGACTATGTATTAGGACTAGGTATTAGGACTAGGTCTAGGTATTAGGTCTAGGTATTAGGACTAGGTATTAGGACTAGGCATTAGAACTAGGTATTAGGACTAGGTCTAGGTATTAGGTCTAGTTATTAAGACTAGGTATTAGGACTAGGTATTAGGACTAGGTATTATGACTAGGTATTAGGACTAGGTAATAGGACTAGGTCTAGGTATTATGACTAGGTATTAGGACTAGGCATTAGGACTAGGCATTAGGACTAGGTATTAGGACTAGGTATTAGGACTAGGCATTAGGGCTAGGTATTAGGACTAGGTATTAGGACTAGGTATTAGGACTAGGTAATAGGACTAGGTCTAGGTATTAGGACTAGGTATTAGGACTAGGCATTAGGGCTAGGTATTAGGACTAGGTATTAAGACTAGGTATTAAGACTAGGTAATAGGACTAGGTCTAGGTATTAGGACTAGGTATTAGGACTATGTATTAGGACGAGATATTAAGACTAGGTATTAGGACTAGGCATTAGAACTATGTATTGGGAATAGGTATTAGGACTAGGCATTAGGACTAGGCATTAGGACTAGGCATTAGGACTAGGTCTAGGTGGTAGGTCTAGGTATTAGGTCTAGGGATTAGGACTAGGTATTAGGACTAGGTTATTAGGACTAGGTCTAGGTGGTAGGTCTAGGTATTAGGACTAGGCATTAGGTCTGGGTATTAGGTCTAGGTATTAGGACTAGGCATTAGGACTAGGTATTAGGACTAGGCATTAGGACTAGGTATTAGGACTAGGCATTAGGACTAGGTATTAGGACTAGGCATTAGGACTAGGTATTAGGACTAGGCATTAGGTCTAGGTATTAGGACTAGGCATTAGGTCTGGGTATTAGGTCTATGTATTAGGACTAGGCATTAGGGCTAGGTATTAGGACTAGGTATTAGGACTAGGTATTAGGTCTAGGTAATAGGACTAGGTCTAGGTATTAGGACTAGGTCTAGGTATTAGGTCTAGTTATTAGGACTAGGTATTAGGTCTAGTTATTAGGACTAGGTATTAGGTCTAGGTATTAGGACTAGATATTAGGACTAGGCATTAGGACTAGGCATTAGGTCTATGTATTAGGTCTAGGTATTAGGACTAGGTATTAGGACTAGGTCTAGGTATTAGGACTAGGTATTAGGACTAGGCATTAGGACTAGGTCTAGGTATTAGGTCTAGTTATTAGGACTAGGTATTAGGTCTAGGTATTAGGACTAGATATTAGGACTAGGCATTAGGACTAGGTCTAGTTATTAGGTCTAGTTATTAGGACTAGGTATTAGGTCTAGGTATTAGGACTAGATATTAGGACTAGGCATTAGGACTAGGCATTAGGTCTATGTATTAGGTCTATGTATTAGGTCTAGGTATTAGGACTAGGTATTAGGACTAGGTCTAGGTATTAGGACCAGGCATTAGGACTAGGCATTAGGTATACTACTCACTTCCGAGGAGCTGAGGGGCAGGCCCAGCATGGTGTGGACAACGAAGGTGAGGATGGTTGCCAGGGTGGGGATGATGGTTGTGATGGAGGAGTTGATACTCTGGATGTAGCCAGCCATCTCCAGCAGCTGCTTCTCATTCTTCCTGATGTCTGATGGGGAAACACAGGACGGCAGATATGGAATGTGTCCAAAATGGATCCCTATTCCCTTTATATGGCACTATATCCAAACACACTGTATACACTGTAAACAACGCTCTAATAGAGATTTATATCAAATGTTCTAGAACTCTAATGATATACTAGTATGTACAGTGACTAGAACTCTAATAATATACTAGTATGTACAGTGACTAGAACTCTAATAATATACTAGTATGTACAGTGACTAGAACTCTAATGATATACTAGTATGTACAGTGACTAGAACTCTAATGATATACTAGTATGTACAGTGACTAGAGAACTCTAATAATATACTAGTATGTACAGTGACTACAGAACTCTAATGATATACTAGTATGTACAGTGACTAGAACTCTAATGATATACTAGTATGTACAGTGACTACAGAACTCTAATAATATACTAGTATGTACAGTGACTAGAACTCTAATGATATACTAGTATGTACAGTGACTAGAACTCTAATGATATACTAGTATGTACAGTGACTAGAACTCTAATGATATACTAGTATGTACAGTGACTACAGAACTCTAATAATATACTAGTATGTACAGTGACTATAGAACTCTAATAATATACTAGTATGTACAGTGACTAGAACTCTAATGATATACTAGTATGTACAGTGACTACAGAACTCTAATAATATACTAGTATGTACAGTGACTATAGAACTCTAATAATATACTAGTATGTACAGTGACTAGAACTCTAATGATATACTAGTATGTACAGTGACTATAGAACTCTAATGATATACTAGTATGTACAGTGACTATAGAACTCTAATAATATACAAGTATGTACAGTGACTACATAACTCTAATAATACAGAACTCTAATAATATACTAGTATGTACAGAGACTATAGAACTCTAATAATATACAAGTATGTACAGTGACTACATAACTCTAATAATACAGAACTCTAATAATATACTAGTATGTACAGTGACTATAGAACTCTAATAATATACAAGTATGTACAGTGACTACATAACTCTAATAATACAGAACTCTAATAATATACTAGTATGTACAGTGACTAGAACTCTAATAATACAGAACTCTAATAATATACTAGTATGTACAGTGACTACAGAACTCTAATAATATAGAACTCTAATAAAATACTAGCATGTACAGTGACTAGAACTCTAATAATACAGAACTCTAATAATATACTAGTATGTACAGTGACTACAGAACTCTAATAATATAGAACTCTAATAATATACTAGTATGTACAGTGACTAGAACTCTAATAATATACTAGTATGTACAGTTACTACAGAACTCTAATGATATACTAGTATGTACAGTGACTATAGAACTCTAATAATATACTAGTATGTACAGTGACTACAGAACTCTAATAATATACTAGTATGTACAGTCACTACAGAACTCTAATAATATACTAGTATGTACAGTGACTACAGAACTCTAATAATATACTAGTATGTACAGTCACTACAGAACTCTAATAATATACTAGTATGTACAGTGACTATAGAACTCTAATAATATACTAGTATGTACAGTCACTACAGAACTCTAATAATATACTAGTATGTACAGTGACTATAGAACTCTAATGATATACTAGTATGTACAGTGACTAGAACTCTAATAATATACTAGTATGTACAGTGACTATAGAACTCTAATGATATACTAGTATGTACAGTGACTAGAACTCTAATAATATACTAGTATGTACAGTGACTATAGAACTCTAATAATATACTAGTATGTACAGTGACTAGAACTCTAATGATATACTAGAATGTACAGTGACTGTAGAACTCTAATTATATACCAGTATATACAGTGACTACAGAACTCTAATGATATACTAGTATGTACAGTGACTGTAGAACTCTAATAATATAGAACTCTCATAATATACTAGTATATACAGTGACTACAGAACTCTAATGATATACTAGTATGTACAGTGACTGTAGAACTCTAATAATATACTAGTATATACAGTGACTACAGAACTCTAATAATATACTAGTATGTACAGTGACTGTAGAACTCTAATAATATACTAGTATGTACAGTGACTATAGTACTCTAATGGTATACTAGTATGTATAGTGACTATAGAACTCTAATAATATACTAGTATGTACAGTGACTACAGAACTCTAATAATATACTAGTACGTACAGTGACTACAGAACTCTAATAATATAGAACTCTAATAATATACCAGTATGTACAGTGACTACAGAACTCTAATAATATACTAGTATGTACAGTGACTATAGAACTCTAATAATATAGAACTCTAATAATATACTAGTATGTATAGTGACTATAGAACTCTAATAATATACTAGTATGTACAGTGACTACAGAACTCTAATAATATACTAGTATGTACAGTGACTAGAGAACTCTAATAATATACTAGTATGTACAGTGACTACAGAACTCTAATGATATACTAGTATGTACAGTGACTATAGAACTCTAATAATATACTAGTATGTACAGTGACTATAGAACTCTAATAATATACTAGTATGTACAGTGACTAGAACTCTAATGATATACTAGTATGTACAGTGACTAGAGAACTCTAATAATATACTAGTATGTACAGTGACTACAGAACTCTAATGATATACTAGTATGTACATTGACTATAGAACTCTAATAATATACTAGTATATACAGTGACTATAGAACTCTAATAATATACTAGTATATACAGTGACTATAGAACTCTAATAATATAGAACTCTAATAATATACTAGTATGTACACTGCCTGTAGAAAGTCTACACACCTTTGAACTTTTTCAAATATTTCTGCTTTAAAATTACATCTAAAAAGGATTGAAAATGTGTTTTCTTTCATGCAGATCTACACATTACTATGTTATCAGGAAATGGTATTTGTGCAATAAACACCTTCAGTGTCCTGTTTAGACTACTTCCTACCACCCTGTGGTGACCCTGGTCTTCCTCACCGGTGATTTTCTCTTCGAAGGAGGTTTCCCAGGCGTACATCTTGATGAGTTTGATGCAGGTGAGAACCTCGTTCATGGTGCGGACACGGGTGTCTGTGACGCTCACCGCTTTCCTCCTGAACACTTGGATCAGTCTGGCCATGAAAAACTACAGACGACACAACGACATACAGGTCAGTCTGGCCATGAAAAACTACAGACGACACAATGACATACAGGTCAGTCTGGCCATTAAAAACTACAGACGACACAATGACATACTGGTCAGTCTGGCCAAGAAAAACTACAGACGACACAACGACATACTTGTCAGTCTGGCCCAAGGTAAACTACAGACGACACAACGACATACTGGTCAGTCTGGCCCAAGGTAAACTACAGACGACACAACGACATACTGGTCAGTCTGGCCCAAGGTAAACTACAGACGACACAACGACATACTGGTCAGTCTGGCCCATGGTAAACTACAGACAACACAACGACATACTGGTCAGTCTGGCCATGAAAAACTACAGACGACACAACAACATACTGGTCAGTCTGGCCCATGGTAAACTACAGACAACACAACAACATACTGGTCAGTCTGGCCCAAGGTAAACTACAGACGACACAACGACATACTGGTCAGTCTGGCCATGGTAAACTACAGACAGCACGACAACATACTGGTCAGTCTGGCCCATGGTAAACTACAGACAACACAACAACATACTGGTCAGTCTGGCCATGAAAAACTACAGACGACACAACGACATACTGGTCAGTCTGGCCATGGTAAACTACAGACAGCACGACAACATACTGGTCAGTCTGGCCCAAGGTAAACTACAGACAGCACGACAACATACTGGTCAGTCTGGCCCATGGTAAACTACAGACAGCACGACAACATACTGGTCAGTCTGGCCATGGTAAACTACAGACAACACAACGACATACTGGTCAGTCTGGCCATGAAAACTACAGACAACAGAATAGCACACTGGTCAGTCTCAGAGACTCCTATGAGGGTTAGTACCTGTATGGGGATGAAGATGAGGTAGACAGAGACTCCTATGAGGGTTAGTACCTGTATGGGGATGAAGATGAGGTACACAGAGACTCCTATGAGGGTTAGTACCTGTATGGGGATGAAGATGAGGTAGACAGAGACTCCTATGAGGGTTAGGGTTAGTACCTGCTTAGGGATGAAGAGGAGGTAGACAGAGACTCCTATGAGGGTTAGTACCTGTATGGTGATGAAGATGAGGTAGACAGAGACTCCTATGAGGGTTAGTACCTGTATGGGGATGAAGACGAGGTAGACAGAGACTCCTATGAGGGTTAGTACCTGTATGGGGATGAAGACGAGGTAGACAGAGACTCCTATGAGGGCCGTGTATCCTAGGGTGTAGCAGGCGTAGATCATACAGGCGATCAGTAGCACAGGGATACATAGCAGGAAGGTACCAAACAGCACAGCCTCAAACATCCGGTAGCCATCACTGGTCAGCACGTTGATCATCTGGAGGGAGGAGAGGGGAAAAAGAGACGAGCGGAGAGAGGGGGAAGAGAGAGGAGAGAGAGAAAGAAAGAGGAGAGAGAGAGAGAGAGCGGGGAAAAGAGAAAGAAGAGAGAGATAGAGAGAGGGAGAGAGAGAGGAGAGGGGAAAAAGAGACGAGCAGGGAGAGGGGGAAGAGAGAGGAGAGAGAGAGAGAAAGAAAGAGGAGAGAGAGAGAAAGAGAGCGGGGGGGAGAGAAAGGAGAGAGAGAGAGAGAGAGGGAGAGAGAGAGGAGAGGGGAAAAAGA
>NC_088213.1:2259584-2312084 GCF_036934945.1 Oncorhynchus masou masou | reverse complement strand
AAGGTGACCCACTTCTGTAAGATTATCAGTGAGTTTTCTCTGGAATACCGGACCACCAGGGAGAGGGGGACCCAGAAACAAACCTACCCACTGAACACCAAGACCAGGGAAAGATGATCACTGAGGTGGGTCTGGGGTGTAGGTCTGGGGGTAGGGCTTCCATGGGGTGGAGGGTAGGGCTAGGTCTGGGGGTGGAGGGTAGGGCTAATATCTGGGGGTGGAGGGTAGAGCTAGGTCTGGGGGTGGAGGGTCTAGGTCTGGGGGTGGAGGGTAGGGCTAGGTCTGGGGGTGGAGAGTAGGGCTAGGTCTGGGGGTAGAGGGTAGGGCTAGGTCTGGGGGTAGAGGGTAGGGCTAGGTCTGGGGGTAGAGGGTAGGGCTAGGTCTGGGGGTAGAGGGTAGGGCTAGGTCTGGGGGTGGAGGGTAGGGCTAGGTCTGGGGGTGGAGGGTAGGGCTAGGTCTGGGGGTAGGGCTAGGTCTGGGGGTGGAGGGTAGGGCTAGGTCTGGGGGTGGAGGGTAGGGCTAGGTCTGGGGGTGGAGGGTAGGGCTAGGTCTGGGGGTAGGGCTAGGTCTGGGGGTGGAGGGTAGAGCTAGGTCTGGGGGTGGAGGGTAGGGCTAGGTCTGGGGGTGGAGGGTCCCTAGGTCTGGGGGTAGGGCTAGGTCTGGGGGTGGAGGGTCTAGGTCTGGGGGTGGAGGGTAGGGCTAGGTCTGGGGGTGGAGGGTAGGGCTAGGTCTGGGGGTGGAGGGTAGGGCTAGGTCTGGGGGTAGGGCTAGGTCTGGGGGTGGAGGGTAGGGCTAGGTCTGGGGGTGGAGGGTAGGGCTAGGTCTGGGGGTGGAGGGTAGGGCTAGGTCTGGGGGTGGAGGGTAGGGCTAGGTCTGGGGGTAGGGCTAGGTCTGGGGGTGGAGGGTAGAGCTAGGTCTGGGGGTGGAGGGTAGGGCTAGGTCTGGGGGTGGAGGGTAGGGCTAGGTCTGGGGGTAGGGCTAGGTCTGGGGGTGGAGGGTACCCCTAGGTCTGGGGGTGGAGGGTAGGGCTAGGTCTGGGGGTGGAGGGTAGGGCTAGGTCTGGGGGTGGAGGGTAGGGCTAGGTCTGGGGGTAGGGCTAGGTCTGGGGGTGGAGGGTAGGGCTAGGTCTGGGGGTGGAGGGTAGGGCTAGGTCTGGGGGTGGAGGGTAGGGCTAGGTCTGGGGGTGGAGGGTAGGGCTAGGTCTGGGGGTGGAGGGTAGGGCTAGGTCTGGGGGTGGAGGGTAGGGCTAGGTCTGGGGGTGGACGGTAGGGCTAGGTCTGGGGGTAGGGCTAGGTCTGGGGGTGGAGGGTAGAGCTAGGTCTGGGGGTGGAGGGTAGGGCTAGGTCTGGGGGTGGAGGGTAGGGCTAGGTCTGGGGGTGGAGGGTAGGGCTAGGTCTGGGGGTAGGGCTAGGTCTGGGGGTGGAGGGTAGAGCTAGGTCTGGGGGTGGAGGGTAGGGCTAGGTCTGGGGGTGGAGGGTACCCCTAGGTCTGGGGGTAGGGCTCCCCTGGAGGGTAGAGCTAGGTCTGGGGGTGGAGGGTAGGGCTAGGTCTGGGGGTGGAGGGTAGGGCTAGGTCTGGGGGTGGAGGGTAGGGCTAGGTCTGGGGGTAGGGCTAGGTCTGGGGTGGAGGGTAGAGCTAGGTCTGGGGGTGGAGGGTAGGGCTAGGTCTGGGGTGGAGGGTAGGGCTAGGTCTGGGGGTGGAGGGTAGGGCTAGGTCTGGGGGTGGACGGTAGGGCTAGGTCTGGGGTAGGGCTAGGTCTGGGGGTGGAGGGTAGAGCTAGGTCTGGGGGTGGAGGGTAGGGCTAGGTCTGGGGGTGGAGGGTAGGGCTAGGTCTGGGGGTGGAGGGTAGGGCTAGGTCTGGGGGTAGGGCTAGGTCTGGGGGTGGAGGGTAGAGCTAGGTCTGGGGGTGGAGGGTAGGGCTAGGTCTGGGGGTGGAGGGTAGGGCTAGGTCTGGGGGCCAGGGCTAGGTCTGGGGGTGGAGGTGACCTAGGTCTGGGGGTGGAGGGTAGGGCTAGGTCTGGGGGTGGAGGGTTTCTGGGGGTGGAGGGTAGGGCTAGGTCTGGGGAGGGCTAGGTCTGGGGGTGGAGGGTAGAGCTAGGTCTGGGGGTGGAGGGTAGGGCTAGGTCTGGGGGTGGAGGGTAGGGCTAGGTCTGGGGGTGGAGGGTGGGCTAGGTCTGGGGGTGGAGGGTAGGGCTAGGTCTGGGGGTAGAGGGTAGAGCTAGGTCTGGGGGTGGAGGGTAGGGCTAGGTCTGGGGGTGGAGGGTAGAGCTAGGTCTGGGGGTAGAGGGTAGAGCTAGGTCTGGGGGTAGAGGTAGAGCTAGGTCTGGGGGTAGAGGGTAGAGCTAGGTCTGGGGGTAGAGGGTAGAGCTAGGTCTGGGGGTAGGTCTGGGGGTAGGTCTGGGGGTAGAGGGTAGAGCTAGGTCTGGGGGTGGAGGGTAGGGCTAGGTCTGGGGGTAGAGGGTAGAGCTAGGTCTGGGGGTAGAGGGTAGAGCTAGGTCTGGGGGTAGAGGGTAGAGCTAGGTCTGGGGGTAGAGGGTAGAGCTAGGTCTGGGGGTAGAGGGTAGAGCTAGGTCTGGGGGTAGAGGGTAGAGCTAGGTCTGGGGGTAGAGGGTAGAGCTAGGTCTGGGGTAGAGGGTAGAGCTAGGTCTGGGGGTAGAGGGGGTAGAGCTAGGTCTGTGGGTAAAGGTCTGGGGGTAGAGCTAGGTCTGGGGGTAGAGCTAGGTCTGGGGGTAGAGCTAGGTCTGGGGGTAGAGCTAGGTCTGGGGGTAGAGCTAGGTCTGGGGGTAGAGGGTAGAGCTAGGTCTGGGGATGGAGCTAGGCTGTGGGATAGGGCTGGGGGGTAGGGGGTAGGGCTTAGAGAAGGGCTAGGTTTGGGTCTGGGGGTAGAGCTAGGGGGTAGAGGCACCTTATGGCTTTATTAAAGCCACACTATGGCTTTATTAAACCGGGCTTTATTAAACCTGGCTTTATTAAACCGGGCTTTATTAAACCTGGCTTTATTAAACCGGGCTTTATTAAACCTGGCTTTATTAAACTACACTATGGCTTTATTAAACCTGGCTTTATTAAACCAGGCTTTATTAAACCTGGCTTTATTAAACTACACTATGGCTTTATTAAACCTGGCTTTATTAAACCGGGCTTTATTAAACCACTGACTTTATTAAACCTGGCTTTATTAAACCGGGCTTTTATTAAACCACTGACTTTATTAAACCTGGCTTTATTAAACTACACTATGGCTTTATTAAACCTAGCTTTATTAAACCAGGCTTTATTAAACCTGGCTTTATTAAACTACACTATGGCTTTATTAAACCTGGCTTTATTAAACCTGGCTTTATTAAACCGCACTATGGCTTTATTAAACCTGGCTTTATTAAACCTGCCTTCACACATTGACATTTTCTCATTTAAAATGCAAAGTGGATTTTAGAAGTCATTACCCTCCCTCTACATTTTACACCAGTGTCTGAATCCATGCTGCCTCTCCCACCCTCCCTCCCTACCTCCCACCCTCCCTCCCTACCTCCCACCCTCCCTCCCTCTTACACTCCCTCCCTCTCTCTTTCTTCCTCCCTCTCTCCTCCTCTCTCCCACCCTCCCTCCCTCTTACACTCCCTCCCTCCCTCTTACACTCCCTCCCTCCCACACTCTTTCTTCCTCCCTCTCTCCTCCTCTCTCCCACCCTCCCTCCCTCTTACACTCCCTCCCTCCCTCCCTCTTACACTCCCTCCCTACCTCCCACCCTCCCTCCCTACCTCCCACCCTCCCTCCCTACCTCCCACCCTCCCTCCCTCTTACACTCCCTCCCTCCCTCCCTCTTACACTCCCTCCCTCCCTCTTACACTCCCTCCCTCCCTCTCTCTTTCTTCCTCCCTCTCTCCTCTCTCCTCCTCTCTCCCTCCCTCCCTCCCTTCCTCCTTCTCCACCCCCCCTCCCTCTCTCCTCCTCTCTCCCTCCCTCCCTCCCTCCCTTCCTCCTTCTCCACCCCCCCTCCCTCTCTCCCTCCTCTCTCCCTCCCTCCCTCCCTTCCTCCTTCTCCACCCCCCCTCCCTCTCTCCTCCTCCCTCCCTCCCTCCCTCCCTCCCTCCCTCCCTCCCTTCCTCCTTCTCCACCCCCTCCCTCCCTTCCTCCCTCCCTCCCTCCCTCCCTCCCTTCCTCCTTCTCCACCCCCCCTCTCTCTCTCCTCCCTCCCCTCCCTCCCTCCCTTCCTCCTTCTCCACCCCCCCCTCCCTCTCTCCTCCTCCCTCCCTCCCTCCCTCCCTTCCTCCTTCTCCACCCCCCCTCCCTCCCTTCCTCCCTCCCTCCCTCCCTCCCTTCCTCCTTCTCCACCCCCCCTCTCTCTCCCTCCCTCCCTCCCTCCCTCCCTTCCTCCTTCTCCACCCCCCTCTCTCTCTCCCTCCCTCCCTCCCTTCCTCCTTCTCCCCCCCCCCTCTCTCTCTCCTCCCTCCCTCCCTCCCTCCCTTCCTCCTTCTCCACCCCCTCTCTCTCTCCTCCCTCCCTCCCTCCCTCCCTCCCTCCCTTCCTCCTTCTCCACCCCCCCTCCCTCTCTCCTCCTCTCTCCCTCTCTCCCTCCCTCCCTCCCTTCCTCCTTCTCCACCCCCCTCCCTCTCTCCTCTCTCCCTCCCTCCCTCCCTCCCTTCCTCCTTCTCCACCCCCCTCCCTCTCTCCTCCTCTCTCCCTCCCTCCCTCCCTTCCTCCTTCTCCACCCCCCCTCTCTCTCTCCTCCCCACTCCCAGACGGAGAAGTTCTCGGGGGTGGTGTCTCCCCAGTCCCAGGACAGCCCCTCCCTTGGCTCCAGGCCGACGGAGCCAGATCCAGATCCAGCCCAGGAGGAGCACGACAACATGAAGAACATGCTCAACACCTCCAGCGGTACCGACCACCAGGGGAACCAGCGCCGCAACCGAGGCTACCGCAGTAAGACCCACGGGGGATGCAGACACACCAATACACACCCCCAGCAGGACCTCTGTCTGCTAGCATGGTGCTCGCTCTGGAATGGGTTGGCATTTCAAGCATAATGAAGGGGAATAAATCAGTGCATCCCAGCAGTCTCTGGAGGGAACTATATATATATATACACACACACACACACACACACACACACACACACACACACACACACACACACACACACACACACACTCTCTCTCACTCTCACTCTCTCATACACACTCTCACTAACTCTCACTCTCTCTCACACACACACACACACTCACACACACTATCGTTCAAAAGTTTGGGGTCACTTAGAAATGTCCTTGTTTATCAAAGAAAAGCACAAAAAAAAAGTAAATTAAAATTGATCAGAAATACAGTGTAGACATTGTTAATGTTGTGAATGACTGTTGTAGCTGGAAACGGCAGATTTTGTTTTTAAATGGAATATCTACATAGGGGTAACAGAGGCCCATTATCAGCAACCATCACTCCTGTGTTCCAATGGCACGTTGTGTTAGCTTTAAGCTAAAGTTTGATTTGATTTCGTCCCCAGGTCTCGGCCCAGTTAGTCCATCCCAGATGTCTGTAGCCAAAGAGGACGGTGCTAGCTCCCAGGATGATGCTACGGATGAGATCATGGATCGGCTCGTCAAGTCTGTTACCAGAAGCCCCTCAGAGAGGCCGTCCAGCCCCAAGACACGCAAACGCTCCCGCCTCAACAGGAAGTCGTGTGAGTATGACAACATGGAGAGGAGGGCCCTTTAGGTAGACCAGAGCCTGTTGTTGTATTGATCCCTTCAACTAAACCAGCCTTGTACTATGTAGAGGCTGCTGTCCTACCATTACATACAGCTCCCACCGTTCATCACTAGCCTTGTACTATGTAGAGAGGCTGCTGTCCTACCATTACATACAGCTCCCACCGTTCATCACTAGCCTTGTACTATGTAGAGGCTGCTGTCCTACCATTACATACAGCTCCCACCGTTCATCACTAGCCTTGTACTATGTAGAGAGGCTGCTGTACTACCATTACATACAGCTCCCACCGTTCATCACTAGCCTTGTACTATGTAGAGAGGCTGCTGTATTACCATTACATACAGCTCCCACCGTTCATCACTAGCCTTGTACTATGTAGAGAGTCTGCTGTATTACCATTACATACAGCTCCCACCGTTCATCACTAGCCTTGTACTATGTAGAGGCTGCTGTCCTACCATTACATACAGCTCCCACCGTTCATCACTAGCCTTGTACTATGTAGAGGCTGCTGTCCTACCATTACATACAGCTCCCACCGTTCATCACTAGCCTTGTACTATGTAGAGGCTGCTGTCCTACCATTACATACAGCTCCCACCGTTCATCACTAGCCTTGTACTATGTAGAGGCTGCTGTCCTACCATTACATACAGCTCCCACCGTTCATCACTAGCCTTGTACTATGTAGAGAGGCTGCTGTCCTACCATTACATACAGCTCCCACCGTTCATCACTAGCCTTGTACTATGTAGAGAGGCTGCTGTCCTACCATTACATACAGCTCCCACCGTTCATCACTAGCCTTGTACTATGTAGAGAGGCTGCTGTCCTACCATTACATACAGCTCCCACCGTTCATCACTAGCCTTGTACTATGTAGAGGCTGCTGTCCTACCATTACATACAGCTCCCACCGTTCATCACTAGCCTTGTACTATGTAGAGAGGCTGCTGTCCTACCATTACATACAGCTCCCACCGTTCATCACCAGCCTTGTACTATGTAGAGAGGCTGCTGTACTACCATTACATACAGCTCCCACCGTTCATCACTAGCCTTGTACTATGTAGAGAGGCTGCTGTCCTACCATTACATACAGCTCCCACCGTTCATCACTAGCCTTGTACTATGTAGAGGCTGCTGTCCTACCATTACATACAGCTCCCACCGTTCATCACTAGCCTTGTACTATGTAGAGAGGCTGCTGTCCTACCATTACATACAGCTCCCACCGTTCATCACTAACCTTGTACTATGTAGAGAGGCTGCTGTCCTACCATTACATACAGCTCCCACCGTTCATCACTAGCCTTGTACTATGTAGAGAGGCTGCTGTACTACAGTGCCTTGCGAAAGTATTCGGCCCCCTTGAACTTTGGGACCTTTTGCCACATTTCAGGCTTCAAACATAAAGATATAAAACTGTATTTTTTTGTGAAGAATCAACAACAAGTGGGACACAATCATGAAGTGGAACGACATTTATTGGATATTTCAAACTTTTTTAACAAATCAAAAACTGAAAAATTGGGTGCAAAATTATTCAGGCCCTTTACTTTCAGTGCAGCAAACTCTCCAGAAGTTCAGTGAGGATCTCTGAATGATCCAATGTTGACCTAAATGACTAATGATGATAAATACAATCCACCTGTGTGTAATCAAGTCTCTGTATAAATGCACCTGCACTGTGATAGTCTCAGAGGTCCGTTAAAAGCGCAGAGAGCATCATGAAGAACAAGGAACACACCAGGCAGGTCCGAGATACTGTTGTGAAGAAGTTTAAAGCCGGATTTGGATACAAAAAGATTTCTCAAGATTTAAACATCCCAAGTAGCACTGTACAAGCGATAATATTTAAATGGAAGGAGTATCAGACCACTGCAAATCTACCAAGACCTGGCCGTCCCTCTAAACTTTCAGCTCATACAAGGAGAAGACTGATCAGAGATGCAGCCAAGAGGCCCATGATCACTCTGGATGAACTGCAGAGATCTACAGCTGAGGTGGGAGACTCTGTCCATAGGACAACAATCAGTTGTATATTGCACAAATCTGGCCTTTATGGAAGAGTGGCAAGAAGAAAGCCATTTCTTAAAGATATCCATAAAAAGTGTCGTTTAAAGTTTGCCACAAGCCACCTGGGAGACACACCAAACATGTGGAAGAAGGTGCTCTGGTCAGATGAAACCAAAATTGAACTTTTTGGCAACAATGCAAAACGTTATGTTTGGCGTAAAAGCAACACAGCTCATCACCCTGAACACAACATCCCCACTGTCAAACATGGTGGTGGCAGCATCATGGTTTTGGCCTGCTTTTCTTCAGCAGGGACAGGGAAGATGGTTAAAATTGATGGGAAGATGGATGGAGCCAAATACAGGACCATTCTGGAAGAAAACCTGATGGAGTCTGCAAAAGACCTGAGACTGGGACGGAGATTTGTCTTCCAACAAGACAATGATCCAAAACATAAAGCAAAATCTACAATGGAATGGTTCAAAAATAAACATATCCAGGTGTTAGAATGGACAAGTCAAAGTCCAGACCTGAATCCAATCGAGAATCTGTGGAAATAACTGAAAACTGCTGTTCACAAATGCTCTCCATCCAACCTCACTGAGCTCGAGCTGTTTTGCATGGAGGAATGGGAAAAAATTTCAGTCTCTCAATGTGCAAAACTAATAGAGACATACCCCAAGCGACTTACAGCTGTAATCGCAGCAAAAGGTGGCACTACAAAGTATTAACTTAAGGGGGCTGAATAATTTTGCACGCCCAATTTTTCAGTTTTTGATTTGTTAAAAAAGTTTGAAATATCCAATAAATGTCGTTCCACTTCATGATTGTGTCCCACTTGTTGTTGATTCTTCACAAAAAAAATAGTTTTATATCTTTATGTTTGAAGCCTGAAATGTGGCAAAAGGTCGCAAAGTTCAAGGGGGCCAAATACTTTCGCAAGGCACTGTACCATTCCATACAGCTCCCACCGTTCATCACTAGCCTTGTAGATGTGCAGGCTTTTGTTCAAGCCCAGCACCTAATTTAAAAAAAAAAAAAAAATTATTTAACCTTTATTTAACCAGGTGAGCTAGTTGAGAACAAGTTCTCATTTACAACTGCGACCCAGACCAAGATAAAGCAAAGCAGTGTGTCACAAACAACAACACAGAGTTACACATGGAGTAAACAAACACACAGTCAATAACACAGTATGTCAACTAATCAAGGTCATTCTGGTCGATACCAGTTACAGTAGTGTTTGGCTGGAACAAAAGACATCCACTCTGTAGTCCTACGGGACGAGGCTTGGTGACTACTGTCTTCATCCAATCTGTAGTCCACTCTAGTCCTACTAGACGAGGCTTGGTGACGACTGTCTTCCCTCCACTCTGTAGTCCTACGAGACGAGGCTTGGTGACGACTGTCTTCCCTCCACTCTGTAGTCCTACTAGACGAGGCTTGGTGATTACTGTCTTCCCTCCACTCTGTAGTCCTACTAGACGAGGCTTGGTGACTACTGTCTTCCCTCCACTCTGTAGTCCTACTAGACGAGGCTTGGTGACTACTGTCTTCCCTCCACTCTGTAGTCCTACTAGACGAGGCTTGGTGACTACTGTCTTCCCTCCACTCTGTAGTCCTACTAGACGAGGCTTGGTGACTACTGTCTTCCCTCCACTCTGTAGTCCTACTAGACGAGGCTTGATGACTACTGTCTTCCCTCCACTCTGTAGTCCTACTAGACGAGGCTTGGTGACTACAGTCTTCCCTCCACTCTGTAGTCCTACTAGACGAGGCTTGGTGACTACAGTCTTCCCTCCACTCTGTAGTCCTACTAGACGAGGCTTGGTGACTACTGTCTTCCCTCCACTCTGTAGTCCTACTAGACGAGGCTTGGTGACTACTGTCTTCCCTCCACTCTGTAGTCCTACTAGACGAGGCTTGGTGACTACTGTCTTCCCTCCACTCTGTAGTCCTACTAGACGAGGCTTGGTGACTACTGTCTTCCCTCCCCTCTGTAGTCCTACTAGACGAGGCTTGGTGACTACTGTCTTCATCCACTCTGTAGTCCTACTAGACGAGGCTTGGTGACCACTGTCTTCCCTCCACTCTGTAGTCCACTCTGTAGTCCTACTAGACGAGGCTTGGTGACTACTGTCTTCCCTCCCCTCTGTAGTCCTACGAGGCTTGGTGACCACTGTCTTCCCTCCACTCTGTAGTCCTACGAGGCTTGGTGACGACTGTCTTCCCTCCACTCTGTAGTCCTATGAGGCTTGGTGACCACTGTCTTCCCTCCACTCTGTAGTCCTACGAGGCTTGGTGACGACTGTCTTCCCTCCACTCTGTAGTCCTACGAGGCTTGGTGACGACTGTCTTCCCTCCACTCTGTAGTCCTACGAGGCTTGGTGACTACTGTCTTCCCTCCACTCTGTAGTCCTACGAGGCTTGGTGACGACTGTCTTCCCTCCACTCTGTAGTCCTACGAGGCTTGGTGACGACTGTCTTCCCTCCACTCTGTAGTCCTACGAGGCTTGGTGACGACTGTCTTCCCTCCACTCTGTAGTCCTACGAGGCTTGGTGACTACTGTCTTCCCTCCACTCTGTAGTCCTACGAGGCTTGGTGACGACTGTCTTCCCTCCACTCTGTAGTCCTACGAGGCTTGGTGACGACTGTCTTCCCTCCACTCTGTAGTCCTACGAGGCTTGGAGACGACTGTCTTCCCTCTTGGTCTCATTGTGATTCCACCTCCTGTACCTGAAAAGGGTGAGATGTGTGACGCCACTAAGGGATAAGCCCTTTTGTCCCTGTCTGTGTGTCTCTGTCCTTGTGTGTCCATCCACAGTATGATGTGTGTCCATAACAGAGGTTTATCTGGACAACAGAGCGTTATCTCCCTGAGCCCATAATATCTCTGTTGTTGGTTCCTCTCTAAAGATATCAGACACTACACAGTAAACACCCAGCTTTCATTCCCCCAGAAATGAAGAACTGATACCTGTTGTCAACTGACATTCTGATGTCTCAGTAACAAGAACAAAATGGTACCACTATATAGGGAATAGGGCTCTGGTCTATAGTAGTACCACTATATAGGGAATAGGGCTCTGGTCTATAGTAGTACCACTATATAGGGAATAGGGTTCTGGTCTATAGTAGTGTACTATATAGGGAATAGGGCTCTGGTCTATAGTAGTACCACTATATAGGGAATAGGGCTCTGGTCTATAGTAGTACCACTATATAGGGAATAGGGCTCTGGTCTATAGTAGTACCACTATATAGGGAATAGGGCTCTGGTCTATAGTAGTACCACTATATAGGGAATAGGGCTCTGGTCTATAGTAGTACCACTATATAGGGAATAGGGCTCTGGTCTATAGTAGTACCACTATATAGGGAATAGGGCTCTGGTCTATAGTAGTACCACTATATAGGGAATAGGGCTCTGGTCTATAGTAGTACCACTATATAGGGAATAGGGCTCTGGTCTACAGTAGTCTACAGTAGTCTACAGTAGTCTACAGTAGTCTATAGTAGTCTACAGTAGTCTACAGTAGTCTACAGTAGTCTACAGTAGTCTATAGTAGTCTATAGTAGTCTATAGTAGTCTACAGTATTCTTTAGTAGTCTACAGTATTCTTTGGTAGTCTACAGTAGTCTACAGTAGTCTACAGTAGTCTATAGTAGTCTATAGTAGTCTATAGTAGTCTATAGTAGTCTACAGTATTCTTTGGTAGTCTACAGTAGTCTACAGTAGTCTACAGTAGTCTATAGTAGTCTATAGTAGTCTATAGTAGTCTATAGTAGTCTATAGTAGTCTACAGTAGTCTACAGTAGTCTACAGTAGTCTACAGTAGTCTATAGTAGTCTATAGTAGTCTATAGTAGTCTATAGTAGTCTACAGTAGTCTACAGTAGTCTACAGTAGTCTACAGTAGTCTACAGTAGTCTATAGTAGTCTATAGTAGTCTATAGTAGTCTATAGTAGTCTATAGTAGTCTACAGTAGTCTATAGTAGTCTATAGTAGTCTATAGTAGTCTACAGTAGTCTATAGTAGTCTACAGTAGTCTATCCTCCGGACCAGTGGGAGCTGTGAAATGGGTATGTGGGTTTTTTTTATCCCTGAGACGGTGCGTTGACGTGGTAACGTGTGTGTGTGTGTTTCCCTGTGTGTGCATTGTTCTCATTTAGTTTGACATGGTGTTTCTGTGTGTTGCAGTGAGGAGGACACTGAAGAGCGGACTAAGTGTTGACGTGGTTCAGGCTCTGGGACTTGGCAACAAGAATGGAGACAAGCTCTGAACACACAGAGAGACCTACACAGACTGGAGACCAGCTCTGAACACACAGAGAGACCTACACAGACTGGAGACAAGCTCTGAACACACAGAGAGACCTACACAGACTGGAGACCAGCTCTGAACACAGAGAGAGACCTACACAGACTGGAGACAAGCTCTGAACACACAGAGAGACCTACACAGACTGGAGACAAGCTCTGAACACACAGAGAGACCTACACAGACTGGAGACCAGCTCTGAACACACAGAGAGACCTACACAGACTGGAGACAAGCTCTGAACACACAGAGAGACCTACACAGACTGGAGACCAGCTCTGAACACACAGAGAGACCTACACAGACTGGAGACAAGCTCTGAACACACAGAGAGACCTACACAGACTGGAGACAAGCTCTGAACACACAGAGAGACCTACACAGACTGGAGACCAGCTCTGAACACACAGAGAGACCTACACAGACTGGAGACAAGCTCTGAACACACAGAGAGACCTACACAGACTGGAGACCAGCTCTGAACGCACACACAGCACCACCAGACACACCAGCCATGAAGAGGAAGGATGAAGCTCGTACCGAGGGTCTGGATCTTAGAAAGTCCTGACGTGACAGAAAGAAGAGACAGTACATGTAGGAAGGACATGCTGGTGCTGACTACAGTAGCCCCCCCCCCCCCTCCCTCCCACAATGCTTTGGGCTTGTTCCTGTCTCACTACAAAACAACCGTTTATATTTTACAGGAAAACGTGAGAACTCTTGTTCATTGGGGTTTTTCCCTCTAAATGGTCTCTTGACACAGAACCTGGCTGAAGCAGTGTTTCAGGTGTGGATTTAAATATTCAGATGTTTTGGTGTCGTAAACGTCCTGATGTATCATATTGAATAAATATATATATACAGTGTGAAGGACATTTAACTGAACATTAAGGACAGACGTCACTATATTTTAAAGGTTATACTGTGTGTCTGGAGTCAGGGTGGGGGGGGGGTGTAACAGGATGTTTTAGTCGGGAAGTGGTTGAATATAAATTATAATGGATCCGATGTTATTAACTTTATAATTATAGATAGTCTGTTCTATACGTTGTTATATAGAGGTTATGTTGAGTCTGGTCTCAGACCACACACACATCAAGAGAGACGTCTCAGACACACACACCAAGAGAGATGTCTCACACACACACACACCGAGAGAGATGTCTCACACACACACACACCGAGAGAGATGTCTCACACACACACACCGAGAGAGACGTCTCACACACACACACCAAGAGAGACGTCACACACACACACACCAAGAGAGATGTCTCACACACACACACACCGAGAGAGATGTCTCACACACACACACCGAGAGAGACGTCTCAGACACACACACCAAGAGCGACGTCTCACACACACACACCAAGAGAGACGTCTCACACACACACACCAAGAGAGACGTCTCACACACACACACCAAGAGAGATGTCACACACACACACACCAAGAGAGATGTCTCACACACACACACACACCGAGAGAGATGTCTCACACACACACACACACACACACACACACACCGAGAGAGATGTCTCACACACACCGAGAGAGATGTCTCACACACACACACACCGAGAGAGATGTCACACACACACACACACCGAGAGAGATGTCACACACACACACACACACCGAGAGAGATGTCTCACACACACCAAGAGAGATGTCTCACACACACACACCGAGAGAGACCTCTGGTCATATAGAACAACCTCTGGTCATATAGAACAACCTCTGGTCATATAGAACAACCTCTGGTCATATAGAACAACCTCTGGTCATATAGAACAGTATAGAACAACCTCTGGTCATGTAGAACAGTATAGAACAACCTCTGGTCATATAGAACAACCTCTGGTCATGTAGAACAGTATAGAACAACCTCTGGTCATATAGAACAACCTCTGGTCATATAGAACAGTATAGAACAACCTCTGGTCATATAGAACAGTATAGAACAACCTCTGGTCATATAGAACAGTATAGAACAACCTCTGGTCATATAGAACAGTATAGAACAACCCTACACCCATATTGTTAAGTTTAATTCCACTCCGCGTAACATCGCCACTCTGGTCTCCAACGTGCACAGTAGCGATGAACTAACGGTGACCTCTGTTTCCGAGGTACACGGTATTGTGTGTATATATATATAGAGAGATGTGTTCACGTTGAAGAACAACATATTGTTATGTACAGGGTGGGGTTGATCCACACAGTCTCTCTTTGAAATGCAGTCATTTAAGGGCAGCGTTGTGGAGGAAGCCGTGACTGTGATATGTACAGAATAAAGAGATGTCTGCTTGCACAGGGAGGTGGGGTACGATACAATGGCAAGGAAAACGCTGTCATGACTTCACTATTTCTGATCACGTGTTCACTACCGGTACTTGAATTGAGTACAGGTGTGTGTACCTGTGTGTGTACCTGTGTGTATTGAGGTGTGTGTACCTGTGTGTATACCTGTGTGTATTGAGGTGTGTGTACCTGTGTGTATTGAGTTAATACCTGTGTGTATACCTGTGTGTATTGAGTTAATACCGGTGTGTATACCTGTGTGTATTGAGTTGTTAATACCTGTGTGTATTGAGGTGTGTGTATACCTGTGTATATGAAGTATGTTTGTTCTAGGTGAATGCGTACTGCATGTTGTTTACACATTCACTATTTTCTGTATATATATGTACTCCACGGATGTGTCCCAAATCACTCCCTATTCCCTATATACAGTCCCATATCGCACCCTATTCCCTATATACAGTAGTACACTACTTTTGACTAGAGCCCATAGGGCTCTGTTTAAAAGTACTGCAATATGTAGGGAGAAGGGTGCCATTTTAAAACGTACCCCACTTCTGTCCCTATTCTGAGGCACATATGTTAAACATACACCCCTCTTCCTCCTCTCTGAATGTTTTCTGGTTATTAAACCCTCTTCCTCCTCTCTGAATGTTTTCTCCTTATTAAACCCTGTTTGAAATGTATTTGAACCTTCCGGTAAAGATAACCTGTTATTGTATGACACAGTGTTCTGCCTGCTGTTACATTGCCCATTTTCTATCGTTACGATCTATCGTTACGATCTAAGCTGAGGACACGATGGCCGTGTTATGAAACCGTCTGTCTGGACACAGGAGCGACGGCAAACTGTAACTAAATGCTCAATGTTTGTAATAATGCCTAATTGAAATCTTATTTTAATAGTGTTTTATCGTATAATGTTTCCCAACTGAATAAATAAAAAAACATCTTCAAGCATACCGTCTACTGTACCAATGTTATTCTTTCACTGCCATTGTGATGGGTTACATTGCCTTGTGGCTCTAGTAGTAAACTCTCAAACTTTCACAGGATGCTATCGTCTTTCACAGAATGCTACGGTCAAAAGTAGTGGTCTTTCACAAAATGCTACGGTCAAGAGTAGTGGTCTTTCACAGAATGCTACGGTCAAGAGTAGCGGTCTTTCACAGAATGCTACGGTCAAGAGTAGTGGTCTTTCACAAAATGCTACGGTCAAGAGTAGTGGTCTTTCACAAAATGCTACGGTCAGGAGTAGTCGTCTTTAAAAACAATACATTGAAAGCGCTTAGATCCGCACACTGCTGTGGCCCGTGCGCATGTAATGGCTCTTTAACGGGGCTCGGTCCTAGCGGTTCTTAGAGTTTGGGTCACGTGGCAAGATCGGCTATGCCAGCCGGTAGAGGCTCGACTGTGTTACCGCTAGCGTAATGCTTAATGAGAGAGTGAAAGAGAGAGAGAGGTGTTGTTGATATTGTAAACAGGTGACAGGTATAGTCCCTTTCGTCGTGTCCTTCTTATCTTACCGCCGGTACTCCCCTTGATGGGGTGTATAAAAAGAGAATAGAAGATGACGCGAGGCTGAGTGAGTTTAACGGGAAGATGCTCCTCGTCAGTGTGCCTGTGCTCCTTCTGCTTTCGGTATTCGGTAAAGATGCGGCTGACCTCCCCGCGACAGACGCGTCGTTTCTTCCGGACCTGGGGCTGCGTAGCGGGGGACAACCCGGTCCGTCGCTACCCGCTTCTCCGACCACCTCTCTAGACCGCTTCCAGGTTCAGCCCCGGGAGGAGTATGCCTCGCCGGGTATTGCCTTGGCCCGGTCCGCCGAGGAACCGTCCGCGACCACGGAGGACGGCGGGGAGTCGCACCGCCACGGCGGGGGGTTTCAGATGGTGCAGTGGGAATGGAGCTACGTTCAGACGCCTTACATTATCGCTATATGGATCCTGGTGGCGAGTGTCGCGAAAATCCGTAAGTGGGGACATCTGACCCTTTTCTCTGAATGTACTGGCATATAACCGAGTTACCAAGCAACCATTTGATCTTTGTGATATCCCGCAGTCTATAAAATCTATTTTAGCAAACCTGTAAATATGGCTATGACACATGCAGGGCTGTTTTAGTCTATTTGACGACCTTAAACTATTTTAACCGTAAAGTTCGATGTAACAGGAATGACCAGCGACACTAAAGAAAAGTCCTTCTAGATGAATGGTCAGCTAGGTATTTAAAGAGAAGTCCTTCTAGATGAATGGTCAGCTTGGTATTTAAAGAGAAGTCCTTCTAGATGAATGGTCAGCTAGGTATTTAAAGAGAAGTCCTTCTATAGATGTAATGGTCAGCTAGATATTTAAAGAGAAGTCATTCTAGATGTAATGGTCAGCTAGGTATTTAAAGATAAGTCCTTCTAGATGAATGGTCGGCTAGGTATTTAAAGAGCAGTCATTCTAGATGAATGGTCAACTAGGTATTTAAAGAGAAGTCCTTCTAGATGAATGGTCAGCTAGGTATTTAAAGAGAAGTCCTTCTAGATGAATGGTCAGCTAGGTATTTAAAGAGAAGTCCTTCTAGATGTAATGGTCAGCTAGATATTTAAAGAGAAGTCCTTATAGATGAATGGTCAGCTAGGTATTTAAAGAGAAGCCCTTCTCGATGTAATGGTCAGCTAGGTATTTAAAGAGAAGTCCTTATAGATGAATGGTCAGCTAGGTATTTAAAGAGAAGTCCTTCTAGATGAATGGTCAACTAGGTATTTAAAGAGAAGTCCTTCTAGATGAATGGTCAACTAGGTATTTAAAGAGAAGTCCTTCTAGATGAATGGTCAACTAGGTATTTAAAGAGAAGTCCTTCTAGATGAATGGTCAACTAGGTATTTAAAGAGAAGTCCTTCTAGATGAATGGTCAGCTAGGTATTTAAAGAGAAGTCCTTCTAGATGTAATGGTCAGCTAGATATTTAAAGAGAAGTCCTTATAGATGAATGGTCAGCTAGGTATTTAAAGAGAAGCCCTTATAGATGAATGGTCAGCTAGGTATTTAAAGAGAAGTCCTTCTAGATGAATGGTCAGCTAGGTATTTAAAGAGAAGCCCTTATAGATGAATGGTCAGCTAGGTATTTAAAGAGAAGTCCTTCTAGATGAATGGTCAGCTAGGTATTTAAAGAGAAGCCCTTATAGATGAATGGTCAGCTAGGTATTTAAAGAGAAGTCCTTCTAGATGTAATGGTCAGCTAGATATTTAAAGAGAAGTCCTTCTAGATGAATGGTCAGCTAGGTATTTAAAGAGAAGTCCTTCTAGATGAATGGTCAGCTAGGTATTTAAAGAGAAGTCCTTCTAGATGAATGGTCAGCTAGGTATTTAAAGAGAAGTCCTTCTAGATGTAATGGTCAGCTAGATATTTAAAGAGAAGTCCTTCTAGATGAATGGTCAGCTAGGTATTTAAAGAGAAGTCCTTCTAGATGAATGGTCAGCTAGGTATTTAAAGAGAAGCCCTTATAGATGAATGGTCAGCTAGGTATTTAAAGAGAAGTCCTTCTAGATGTAATGGTCAGCTAGATATTTAAAGAGAAGTCCTTCTAGATGAATGGTCAGCTAGATATTTAAAGAGAAGTCATTCTAGATGAATGGTCAACTAGGTATTTAAAGAGAAGTCCTTCTAGATGAATGGTCAGCTAGATATTTAAAGAGAAGTCATTCTAGATGTAATGGTCAGCTAGGTATTTAAAGAGAAGTCCTTCTAGATGAATGGTCAGCTAGGTATTTAAAGAGAAGTCCTTCTAGATGAATGGTCAGCTAGGTATTTAAAGAGAAGTCCTTCTAGATGTAATGGTCAGCTAGATATTTAAAGAGAAGTCCTTATAGATGAATGGTCAGCTAGGTATTTAAAGAGAAGTCCTTCTAGATGAATGGTCAGCTAGGTATTTAAAGAGAAGTCCTTCTAGATGTAATGGTCAGCTAGATATTTAAAGAGAAGTCCTTATAGATGAATGGTCAGCTAGGTATTTAAAGAGAAGTCCTTATAGATGAATGGTCAGCTAGGTATTTAAAGAGAAGTCCTTCTAGATGAATGGTCAACTAGGTATTTAAAGAGAAGTCCTTCTAGATGAATGGTCAGCTAGGTATTTAAAGAGAAGTCCTTCTAGATGAATGGTCAACTAGGTATTTAAAGAGAAGTCCTTCTAGATGAATGGTCAGCTAGGTATTTAAAGAGAAGTCCTTATAGATGTAATGGTCAGCTAGATATTTAAAGAGAAGTCCTTCTAGATGAATGGTCAGCTAGGTATTTAAAGAGAAGCCCTTATAGATGAATGGTCAGCTAGGTATTTAAAGAGAAGTCCTTCTAGATGAATGGTCAGCTAGGTATTTAAAGAGAAGCCCTTATAGATGAATGGTCAGCTAGGTATTTAAAGAGAAGCCCTTATAGATGAATGGTCAGCTAGGTATTTAAAGAGAAGCCCTTCTCGATGTAATGGTCAGCTAGGTATTTAAAGAGAAGCCCTTATAGATGAATGGTCAGCTAGGTATTTAAAGAGAAGCCCTTATAGATGAATGGTCAGCTAGATATTTAAAGAGAAGTCCTTCTAGATGAATGGTCAGCGAGGTACAGTGGGGCAAAAAAGTATTTAGTCAGCCACCAATTGTGCAAGTTCTCCCACTTAAAAAGATGAGGCCTGTCATTTTCATCATAGGTACACTTCATCTATGACAGACAAAATGAGAAGATAAATCCAGAAAATCACATTGTAGGATTTTTATGAATTTATTTGCAAATTATGTTGGAAAATAAGTATTATAGTATAGTTATAACCATGTTATGAGGCTATACAGGACTGACCATCCATCAACATTATAGTTATAACCATGTTATGAGACTATACAGGACTGACCATCCATGATATCAACATTATAGTTATAACCATGTTATGAGACTATACAGGACTGACCATCCATGATATCAACATTATAGTTATAACCATGTTATGAGGCTATACAGGACTGACCATCCATGATATCAACATTATAGTTATAACCATGTTATGAGGCTATACAGGACTGACCATCCATCAACATTATAGTTATAACCATGTTATGAGACTATACAGGACTGACCATCCATGATATCAACATTATAGTTATAACCATGTTATGAGACTATACAGGACTGACCATCCATGATATCAACATTATAGTTATAACCATGTTATGAGGCTATACAGGACTGACCATCCATGATATCAACATTATAGTTATAACCATGTTATGAGACTATACAGGACTGACCATCCATGATATCAACATTATAGTTATAACCATGCTATGAGACTATACAGGACTGACCATCCATCAACATTATAGTTATAACCATGTTATGAGGCTATACAGGACTGACCATCCATGATATCAACATTATAGTTATAACCATGTTATGAGGCTATACAGGACTGACCATCCATCAACATTATAGTTATAACCATGTTATGAGGCTATACAGGACTGACCATCCATCAACATTATAGTTATAACCATGTTATGAGGCTATACAGGACTGACCATCCATGATATCAACATTATAGTTATAACCATGTTATGAGGCTATACAGGACTGACCATCCATGATATCAACATTATAGTTATAACCATGTTATGAGGCTATACAGGACTGACCATCCATGATATCAACATTATAGTTATAACCATGTTATGAGACTATACAGGACTGACCATCCATCAACATTATAGTTATAACCAGGTTATGAGACTATACAGTGTTTGTTTACATTTACTTTGTTTACAAACATTGGAGAAAAAACTGTTTATATTCTGGGTTGGAGTTTAACAGTTGAACGAAGTTCAATAAGCATTGATAAGTTATATTCTTCAAGAATCACTGGCTTTATACACACGCACACACGCACGCGCACACACACACACATACACACACACACACACATACACACACACAGTACCTGTCAAATGTTTGGACCGACTCATTCAAGGGTTTCTCTTTCTGTTTTACTGTTTTCTACATTGTAGAATAATAGTGATGACATCACAACTATAAAATAACACATATGGAATAATGTTGTAACCAAAAAAGTGTTAAACAAATCAAAATATATTTTATATTATGTATATTATTATATTATTTATATATGAGATTCTTCAAAGTTGCCATCCCTTTCCTTTGATGACAGCTTTGCACATGCTTGGCATTCTGTCAACCAGCTTCACCTGGAATGGTTGAGACCATAGTGGTGTCTGTCAACCAGCTTCACCTGGAATGGTTGAGACCATAGTGGTGTCTGTCAACCAGCTTCACCTGGAATGGTTGAGACCATAGTGGTCTCTGTCAACCAGCGGTCTGGTTGAGACCATAGTGGTGTCTGTCAACCAGCGGTCTCTGACATCGCAGTGGTCTTTGACATCACAGTGGTCTTTGACATCGCAGTGGCCTCTGACATCGCAGTGGCCTCTGACATCACAGTGGTCTATGACATCGCAGTGGTCTCTGACATCGCAGTGGTCTTTGACATCGCAGTGGCCTCTGACATCGCAGTGGCCTCTGACATCGCAGTGGTCTATGACATCGCAGTAGTCTCTGACATCGCAGTGGTCTCTGACATCAGTGGCCTCTGACATCACAGTGGTTTACCAATACTACTACCATCTCTACTGTACCAATACTACTACCATCTCTACTGTACCAATACTACTACCATCTCTACTGTACCAATACTACTACCATCTCTACTGCACCAATACTACTACCATCTCTACTGTACCAATACTACTACCATCTCTACTGTACCAATACCAATACTACTACCATCTCTACTGTACCAATACTACTACCATCTCTACTGTACCAATACTACTACCACCTCTACTGTACCAATACTACTACCGTCTCTACTGTACCAATACTACTACCATCTCTACTGTACCAATACCAATACTACTACCATCTCTACTGTACCAATACTACTACCATCTCTACTGTACCAATACTACTACCATCTCTACTGTACCAATACTACTACCATCTATAATGTACCAATACTACTACCATCTCTACTGCACCAATACTACTACCATCTCTACTGTACCAATACTACTACCATCTCTACTGTACCAATACAACTACCACCTCTACTGTACCAATACTACTACCATCTCTACTGTACCAATACTACTACCGTCTCTACTGTACCAATACTACTACCATCTCTACTGTACCAATACTACTACCATCTCTACTGTACCAATACTACTACCATCTCTACTGTACCAATACTACTACCATCTCTACTGTACCAATACTACTACCATCTCTACTGTACCAATACTACTACCATCTGTACTGTACCAATACTACTACCATCTCTACCGTACCAATACTACTACCATCTCTACTGTAGCAATACTACTACCATCTCTACTGTACCAATACTACTACCATCTCTACTGTACCAATACTACTACCATCTCTACTGTACCAATACTACTACCATCTCTACTGTACCAATACTACTACCATCTCTACTGTACCAATACTACTACCATCTCTACTGTACCAATACTACTACCATCTCTACTGTACCAATACTACTACCATCTCTACTGTACCAATTCTACTACCATCTCTACTGTACCAATACTACTACCATCTCTACTGTACCAATACTACTACCATCTCTACTGTACAAATACTACTACCATCTCTACTGTACCAATACTACTACCATCTCTACTGTACCAATTCTACTACCGTCTCTACTGTACCAATACTACTACCGTCTCTACTGTACCAATACTACTACCGTCTCTACTGTACCAATACTACTACCGTCTCTACTGTACCAATACTACTACCGTCTCTACTGTACCAATACTACTACCGTCTCTACTGTACCAATACTACTACCATCTCTACTGTACCAATACTACTACCATCTCTACTGTACCAATACTACTACCATCTCTACTGTACCAATTCTACTACCATCTCTACTGTACCAATACTACTACCATCTCTACTGTACCAATACTACTACCATCTCTACTGTACCAATACTACTACCATCTCTACTGTACCAATACTACTACCATCTCTACTGTACCAATACTACTACCATCTCTACTGTACCAATACTACTACCATCTCTACTGTACCAATACTACTACCATCTCTACTGTACCAATACTACTACCATCTCTACTGCACCAATACTACTACCATCTCTACTGTACCAATACCAATACTACTACCATCTCTACTGTACCAATTCTACTACCATCTCTACTGTACCAATACTACTACCATCTCTACTGTACCAATACTACTACCATCTCTACTGTACCAATACTACTACCATCTCTACTGTACCAATACTACTACCATCTCTACTGTACCAATTCTACTACCATCTCTACTGTACCAATTCTACTACCATCTCTACTGTACCAATACAACAACCATCTCTACTGTACCAATTCTACTACCATCTCTACTGTACCAATTCTACTACCATCTCTACTGTACCAATACTACTACCATCTCTACTGTACCAATACTACTACCATCTCTACTGTACCAATACTACTACCATCTCTACTGTACCAATACTACTACCATCTCTACTGTACCAATACTACTACCATCTCTACTGTACCAATACTACTACCATCTCTACTGTACCAATACTACTACCATCTCTACTGTACCAATACTACTACCATCTCTACTGTACCAATACTACTACCATCTCTACTGCACCAATACTACTACCATCTCTACTGTACCAATACCAATACTACTACCATCTCTACTGTACCAATTCTACTACCATCTCTACTGTACCAATACAACTACCATCTCTACTGTACCAATACTACTACCATCTCTACTGTACCAATACTACTACCATCTTTACTGTACCAATTCTACTACCATCTCTACTGTACCAATACAACTACCATCTCTACTGTACCAATACTACTACCGTCTCTGAATACAACAGGTGTAGAGCTTACAGTGAAATGTTTACTTACAAGCCTAACAATGCAGTTTTCAGAAAAATACCTAAACAAAGGTAAGAGATAAGAAAAACAAATGATTGTTTAGCTGCCTGACACAGCCAGTGAGACCCAAACAATGGGACTAGCAGCTCCTTCAATATGTCAACTCTCTCTCTCTGTCCCTCTATCCTCTCTCTCTGTCCCTCTATCCTCTCTCTCTGTCCCTCTATCCTCTCTCTCTCTGTCCCTCTATCCTCTCTTTCTCTGTCCCTCTATCCTCTCTCTCTCTGTCCCTCTATCCTCTCTTTCTCTGTCCCTCTATCCTCTCTCTCTGTCCCTCTATCCTCTCTCTCTGTCCTTCTATCCTCTGTCTCTGTCCCTCTATCCTCTCTCTGTCCTTCTATCCTCTGTCTCTGTCCCTCTATCCTCTCTCTCTGTCCCTCTATCCTCTCTCTCTGTCCTTCTATCCTCTGTCTCTGTCCCTCTATCCTCTCTCTCTGTCCCTCTATCCTCTCTCTCTCTTTTTCCCTGCTGTGTTTCTCCCTCTCTCTCCCTGCTGTTTCTCCCTGATAATGTTTCTCTCTCTCTCTCCCTGCTGTGTTTCTCCCTCTCTCTCCCTGCTGTGTTTCTCCCTGCTGTGTTTCTCCCTGCTGTGTTTCTCCCTCTCTCTCCCTGCAGTGTTTCTCCCTCTCTCTCCCTGCTGTGTTTCTCCCTCTCTCTCCCTGCTGTGTTTCTCCCTCTCTCTCCCTGCAGTGTTTCTCCCTCTCTCTCCCTGCAGTGTTTCTCCCTCTCTCTCCCTGCAGTGTTTCTCCCTCTCTCTCCCTGCAGTGTTTCTCCCTCTCTCTCCCTGCAGTGTTTCTCCCTCTCTCTCCCTGCAGTGTTTCTCCCTCGCTCTCCCTGCTGTGTTTCTCCCTGCCGTGTTTCTCCCTGCAGAGTTTCGCCCTGCAGTGTTTCTCCCTCTCTCTCCCTGCAGTGTTTCTCCCTGCTGTGTTTCTCCCTCTCTCTCCCTGCAGTGTTTCTCCCTCTCTCTCCCTGCAGTGTTTCTCCCTGCTGTGTTCTCCCTGCAGTGTTTCTCCCTCTCTCTCCCTGCAGTGTTTCTCCCTCTCTCTCCCTGCAGTGTTTCTCCCTCTCTCTCCCTGCAGTGTTTCTCCCTCTCTCTCCCTGCAGTGTTTCTCCCTGCTGTGTTCTCCCTGTTGTGTTTCTCCCTCTCTCTCCCTGCAGTGTTTATCCCTCTCTCTCCTTGCAGTGTTTCTCCCTCTCTCTCCTTGCAGTGTTTCTCCCTCTCTCTCCCTGCAGTGTTTCTCCCTCTCTCTCCTTGCAGTGTTTCTCCCTCTCTCTCCCTGCAGTGTTTCTCCTTGCAGTGTTTATCCCTCTCTCTCCCTGCAGTGTTTCTCCCTGCAGTGTTTATCCCTCTCTCTCCTTGCTGTGTTTCTCCCTCTCTCTCCTTGCTGTGTTTCTCCCTGCTGTGTTTCTCCCTCTCTAGACTTGCTGTGTTTCTCCCTGCTGTGTTTCTCCCTGCAGGTGTCCACCCTGCCGCCCCTCCACTCAAACCACTCGTCTACCTGCCTCCCCTCCACTCTAACCACTAGGCTACCTGCCGCCCCTCCACTCTAACCACTAGTCTACCTGCCGCCCCTCCACTCTAACCACTAGGCTACCTGCCGCCCCTACACTCTAACCACTAGTCTACCCTGCCGCCACTCCACTCTAACCACTAGGCTACCTGCCGCCCCTCCACTCTAACCACGAGTCTACCTGCCGTCCCTCCACTCTAACCACTAGTCTACCTGCCGCCCCTACACTCTAACCACTAGTCTACCCTGCCGCCTCTCCACTCTAACCACTAGGCTACCTGCCGCCCCTCCACTCTAACCACGAGTCTACCTGCCGTCCCTCCACTCTAACCACTAGTCTACCTGCCGCCCCTCCACTCTAACCACTAGGCTACCTGCCGCCCCTCCACTCTAACCACTAGTCTACCTGCCGCCCCTCCACTCTAACCACTAGGCTACCTGCCGCCCCTCCACTCTAACCACGAGTCTACCTGCCGTCCCTCCACTCTAACCACTAGTCTACCTGCCGCCCCTCCACTCTAACCACTAGGCTACCTGCCGCCCCTACACTCTAACCACTAGTCTACCCTGCCGCCACTCCACTCTAACCACTAGGCTACCTGCCGCCCCTCCACTCTAACCACAAGTCTACCTGCCGTCCCTCCACTCTAACCACTAGGCTACCTGCCACCCCTCCACTCTAACCACTAGTCTACCTACCGCCCATCCACTCTAACCACAAGTCTACCTGCCGTCCCTCCACTCTAACCACTAGGCTACCTGCCGCCCCTCCACTTTAACCACTAGTCTACCTACCGCCCCTCCACTCTAACCACTAGGCTACCTGCCGCCCCTCCACTCTAACCACTAGGCTACCTGCTGCACCTCCACTCTAACCACTAGGCTACCTGCCGCCCCTCCACTCTAACCACTAGTCTACCTGCCGCCCCTCCACTCTAACCACTAGTCTACCTGCCGCCCCTCCACTCTAACCACTAGGCTACCTGCCCCCCCTCCACTCTAACCACTAGTCTACCTGCCGCCCCTCCACTCTAACCACTAGTCTACCTGCCGCCCCTCCACTCTAACCACTAGTCTACCTGCCGCCCCTCCTCTCTAACCACTAGGCTACCTGCCGCCCCTCCACTCTAACCACTAGTCTACCTGCCGCCCCTCCACTCTAACCACTAGGCTACCTGCCGCCCCTCCACTCTAACCACTAGTCTACCTACCGCCCCTACACTCTAACCACTAGTCAACCTGCCGCCTCTCCACTCTATCCACTAGGCTACCTGCCCCCTCTCCACTCTAACCACTAGTCTACCTGCCACCCCTCCACTCTAACCACTAGTCTACCTGCCACCCCTCCACTCTAACCACTAGTCTACCTGCCGCCCCCCCACTCTAACCACTAGTCTACCTGCTGCCCCTCAACTCTAACCACTAGGCTACCTGCCGCCCCTCCACTCTAACCACTAGTCTACCTACCGCCCCTACACTCTAACCACTAGTCTACCTGCCGCCCCTCCACTCTAACGACTAGTCAACCTGCCTCTTCTCCACTCTATCCACTAGGCTACCTGCCCCCTCTCCACTCTAACCACTAGTCTACCTGCCTCCCCTCCACTCTAACCACGAGGCTACCTGCCGCCCCTCCACTCTAACCACTATTCTACCTACCGCCCCTCCACTCTAACCACTAGGCTACCTGCCCCCCCTCCACTCTAACCACTAGTCAACCTGCCGCACCTTCACTCTATCCACTAGGCTACCTGCCCCCTCTCCACTCTAACCACTAGTCTACCTGCCTCCCCTCCACTCTAACCACTATTCTACCTACCGCCCCTCCACTCTAACCACTAGTCAACCTGCCGCCCCTCCACTCTAACCACTATTCTACCTACCGCCCCTCCACTCTAACCACTAGGCTACTTGCCCCCCCTCCACTCTAACCACTAGTCAACCTGCCGCCCCTCCACTCTAACCACTATTCTACCTACCGCCCCTCCACTCTAACCACTAGGCTACTTGCCCCCTCTCCACTCTAACCACTAGTCTACCTGCCGCCCCTCCACTCTAACCACTATTCTACCTACCGCCCCTCCACTCTAACCACTAGGCTACCTGCCCCCCCTCCACTCTAACCACTAGTCAACCTGCCGCACCTCCACTCTATCCACTAGGCTACCTGCCCCCTCTCCACTCTAACCACTAGTCTACCTGCCTCCCCTCCACTCTAACCACTAGGCTACCTGCCGCCCCTCCACTCTAACCACTATTCTACCTACCGCCCCTCCACTCTAACCACTAGGCTACTTGCCCCCTCTCCACTCTAACCACTAGTCTACCTGCCGCCCCTCCACTCTAACCACTATTCTACCTACCGCCCCTCCACTCTAACCACTAGGCTACCTGCCCCCCCTCCACTCTAACCACTAGTCAACCTGCCGCACCTCCACTCTATCCACTAGGCTACCTGCCCCCTCTCCACTCTAACCACTAGTCTACCTGCCTCCCCTCCACTCTAACCACTACGCTACCTGCCGCCCCTCCACTCTAACCACTAGTCTACCTGCCGCCCCTCCACTCTAACCACTAGGCTACCTGCCCCCTCTCCACTCTAACCACTAGGCTACCTGCCGCCCCTCCACTCTAACCACTAGTCTACCTGCCGCCCCTCCACTCTAACCACTAGTCTACCTGCCGCCCCTACACTCTAACCACTAGTCTACCCTGCCGCCACTCCACTCTAACCACTAGGCTACCTGCCGCCCCTCCACTCTAACCACGAGTCTACCTGCCGTCCCTCCACTCTATCCACTAGGCTACCTGCCCCCTCTCCACTCTAACCACTAGTCTACCCTGCCGTCCCTCCACTCTATCCACTAGGCTACCTGCCCCCTCTCCACTCTAACCACTAGTCTACCTGCCTCCCCTCCACTCTAACCACTAGGCTACCTGCCGCCCCTCCACTCTAACCACTAGTCTACCTGCCACCCCTCCACTCTAACCACTAGGCTACCTGCCGCCCCTCCACTCTAACCACTAGGCTACCTGCCGCCCCTCCACTCTAACCACTAGGATACCTGCCGCCCCTCCACTCTAACCACTAGTCTACCCTGCCGCACCTACACTCTAACCACTAGTCTGCCCTGCTGCCCCTACACTCTAACCACTAGTCTACCCTGCCACCCCTACACTCTAACCACTAGTCTACCCTGCCGCCCCTCCACTCTAACCACTAGTCTACCTGCCGCCCCTCCACTCTAACCACTAGGCTACCTGCCGCCCCTCCACTCTAACCACTAGGCTACCTGCCCCCTCTCCACTCTAACCACTAGTCTACCTGCCGCCCCTCCACTCTAACCACTAGGCTACCTGCCGCCCCTCCACTTTAACCACTAGGCTACCTGCCGCCCCAGTATAGAGAGAGAGTCATTTGTAATCTGTTGTCAGGGTATTTGTCATGTCAATCTGACCTCGTGTTGCCATGGTTACCTCAGGAGGGCAGCTAACAGACAGTCGTGAAAAGGGCTAATCTACCTCAGGAGACGGAAAAGATTTGGCATGGGTCCTCAGATCCTCAAATGGTTTTACAGCTGCACCATCGAGTGCATCACTGCCTGGTATGGCAACTGCTCGGCCTCCAACCGCATGGCACTACCGAGGGTAGTACATCACCAGGGCCAAGCTTCCTGCCATCCAGGACCTCTATACCAGGTGGTGTCAGAGGCCCTAAAAATTGTCAAAGCCACCAGCCTCTAAACTGTTCTCTCTCTGTCCCTCTCTCTCAATTCAATTCAATTCAAGGGCTTTATTGGCATGGGAAACATATGTGTTAACATTGCCAAAGCAAGTGAGGTAGATAATATATAAAGTGAATATATAAAGTGAAATAAACAATAAAAATTAACAGTAAACATTACACACACAAAAGTTTCAAAACAATAAAGACATTACACATGTCATATTATATATATACAGTGTTTTAACAATGTACAAATGGTTAAAGGACACAAGATAAAATAAATAAGCATAAATATGGGTTGTATTTACAATGGTGTGTGTTCTTCACTGGTTGCCCTTTTCTCGTGGCAACAGGTCACAAATCTTGCTGCTGTGATGTCACACTGTGGAATTTCACCCAGTAGATATGGGAGATAATCAAAATTGGATTTGCTTTCCAATTCTTTGTGGATCTGTGTAATCTGAAGGAAATATGTCTCTCTAATATGGTCATACATTTGGCAGGAGGTTAGGAAGTGCAGCTCAGTTACCACCTCATTTTGTGGGCAGTGAGCACATAGCCTGTCTTCTCTTGAGAGCCATGTCTGCCTACGGCGGCCTTTCTCAATAGCAAGGCAATGCTCACTGAGTCTGTACATAGTCAAAGCTTTCCTTAATTTTGGGTCAGTCACAGTGGTCAGGTATTCTGCCGCTGTGTACTCTCTGTGTAGGGCCAAATAGCATTATAGTTTGCTCTGTTTTTTTGTTAGTTCTTTCCAATGTGTCAAGTAATTATCTTTTTGTTTTCTCGTGATTTGGTTTGGGTCTAATTGTGTTTCTGTCCTGGGGCTCTGTAGGGTGTGTTTGTGTTTGTGAACAGAGCCCCAGGACCAGCTTGCTTAGGGGACTCTTCTCCAGGTTCATCTCTCTGTAGGTGATGGCTTTGTTATGGAAGGTTTGGGAATCGCTTCCTTTTAGGTGGTTATAGAATTTAACGGCTCTCTTCTGGACTTTGATAAATAGTGGGTATCGGCCTAATTCTGCTCTGCATGCATTATTTGGTGTTCTACGTTGTACACGGAGGATATTTTTGCAGAATTCTGCGTGCAGAGTCTCAATTTGGTGTTTGTCCCATTTTGTGAAGTCTTGGTTGGTGAGCGGACCCCAGACCTCACAACCATAAAGGGCAATGGGCTCTATGACTGATTCAAGTATTTTTAGCCAGATCCTAATTGGTATGTTGAAATTTATGTTCCTGTTGATGGCATAGAATGCCCTTCTTGCCTTGTCTCTCAGATCGTTCACAGCTTTGTGGAAGTTACCTGTGGCGCTGATGTTTAGGCCAAGGTATGTATAGTTTTTTTTGTGCTCTAGGGCAACCGTGTCTAGATGGAATTTGTATTTGTGGTCCTGGTGACTGGACCTTTTTTGGAACACCGTTATTTTGGTCTTACTGAGATTTACTGTCAGGGCCCAGGTCTGACAGAATCTGTGCATAAGATCTAGGTGCTGCTGTAGGCCCTCCTTGGTTGGTGACAGAATCATCAGCAAACAGCAGACATTTGACTTCGGATTCTAGTAGGGTGAGGCCGGGTGCTGCAGACTTTTCTAGAGCCTGCGCCAATTCGTTGATATATATGTTGAAGAGGGTGGGGCTTAAGCTGCATCCCTGTCTCACCCCACGACCCTGTGTGAAGAAATTTGTGTGTTTTTTGCCAATTTTAACCGCACACTTGTTGTTTGTGTACATGGATTTTATAATGTTTTACCCCCAACACCACTTTCCATCAGTTTGTATAGCAGACGCTCATGCCAAATTGAGTCGAAGGCTTTTTTGAAATCAACAAAGCATGAGAAGACTTTGCCTTTGTTTTGGTTTGTTTGGTTGTCAATTAGGGTGTACAGGGTGAATACATGGTCTGTTGTACGGTAATTTGGTAAAAAGCCAATTTGACCTTTTCTCAGTACATTGTTTTCATTGAGGAAATGTACGAGTCTGCTGTTAATGATAATGCAGAGGATTTTCCCAAGGTTACTGTTGACGCATATTCCACGGTAGTTATTGGGGTCAAATTTGTCTCCACTTTTGTGGATTGGGGTGATCAGTCCTTGGTTCCAAATATTTGGGAAGATGCCAGAGCTAAGGATGATGTTAAAGAGTTTTAGTATAGCCAGTTGGAATTTGTTGTCTGTATATTTGATCATTTCATTGTGGATACCATCAACACCACAGGCCTTTTTGGGTTGGAGGGTTTTTATTTTGTTCTGTAACTCATTCAATGTAATTGGAGAATCCAGTGGGTTCTGGTAGTCTTTAATAGTTGATTCTAAGATCTGTATTTGAAGATTGGAGAAGTGGTTTACCCATACATCTCCATTTTGGATAGATAATCTCTAGATAATCTCTCTCTCCTCTCTATCTGTCTCTCTCTCTCTCTCTCTATCTGTCTCTCTCTCTCTCTATATATATATATATCTGTCTCTCTCTCTCTCTCTCTCTCTCTCTCGCTCTCGCTCTCCCCTCCCTCTCTCTCTCTCTCTCTCTCTCTCTCTCACTCTCCCCCCTCCCTCTCTCTCCTCTCTCACTACTCTATCTATTCTCTCTCCCTCTATATTCTGTCTCTCGTTATCTATCTTCTCTCTTTGCTTTATCTCTCCCCCTCCCTCTCTCATCATCTATCTCTCTCCTATCTCTCCCCCTCCCTCTCTCATCATCTATCTCTCTCCCTCTCTCTCTGCATGTCTATTTCTATCTCTCTCTTCTTGTCCTCTCTCTCTCCTCTATTGGCATGATAAGTCAGTAAGTGACATTGCCAAAGAAAGGAGAACACAGAGAGAACACAGTGTAGTTAATTATAGTTCTCATTGACTCCTATATTATGCAGTTTCACCTTCCTCTGTTCTGCCTGTACCTGAATCAGTCTCTCTGGGGTTTAATAACAGAATGAGCTGAGGACAGTCTGTTCTGCCTGTACCTGAATCAGTCTCTCTGGGGTTTAATAACAGAATGAGCTGAGGACAGTCTGCCTGTACCTGAATCAGTCTCTCTGGGGTTTAATAACAGAATGAGCTGAGGACAGTCTGTTCTGCCTGTACCTGAATCAGTCTCTCTGGGGGTTAATAACAGAATGAGCTGAGGACAGTCTGCCTGTACCTGAATCAGTCTCTCTGGGGGTTAATAACAGAGTGAGCTGAGGACAGTCTGTTCTGCCTGTACCTGAATCAGTCTCTCTGGGGTTTAATAACAGAATGAGCTGAGGACAGTCTGCCTGTACCTGAATCAGTCTCTCTGGGGGTTAATACCAGAATGAGCTGAGGACAGTCTGCCTGTACCTGAATCAGTCTCTCTGGGGGTTAATAACAGAATGAGCTGAGGACAGTCTGCCTGTACCTGAATCAGTCTCTCTGGGGTTTAATAACAGAATGAGCTGAGGACAGTCTGCCTGTACCTGAATCAGTCTCTCTGGGGGTTAATAACAGAATGAGCTGAGGACAGTCTGCCTGTACCTGAATCAGTCTCTCTGGGGGTTAATAACAGAGTGAGCTGAGGACAGTCTGCCTGTACCTGAATCAGTCTCTCTGGGGGTTAATAACAGAATGAGCTGAGGACAGTCTGCCTGTACCTGAATCAGTCTCTCTGGGGTTTAATAACAGAATGAGCTGAGGACAGTCTGCCTGTACCTGAATCAGTCTCTCTGGGGTTTAATAACAGAATGAGCTGAGGACAGTCTGCCTGTACCTGAATCAGTCTCTCTGGGGTTTAATGACAGAATGAGCTGAGGACAGTCTGCCTGTACCTGAATCAGTCTCTCTGGGGGTTAATAACAGAATGAGCTGAGGACAGTCTGTTCTGCCTGTACCTGAATCAGTCTCTCTGGGGTTTAATAACAGAATGAGCTGAGGACAGTCTGCCTGTACCTGAATCAGTCTCTCTGGGGTTTAATAACAGAATGAGCTGAGGACAGTCTGCCTGTACCTGAATCAGTCTCTCTGGGGTTTAATAACAGAATGAGCTGAGGACAGTCTGCCTGTACCTGAATCAGTCTCTCTGGGGTTTAATAACAGAATGAGCTGAGGACAGTCTGCCTGTACCTGAATCAGTCTCTCTGGGGTTTAATAACAGAGTGAGCTGAGGACAGTCTGCCTGTACCTGAATCAGTCTCTCTGGGGGTTAATAACAGAATGAGCTGAGGACAGTCTGCCTGTACCTGAATCAGTCTCTCTGGGGTTTAATAACAGAGTGAGCTGAGGACAGTCTGTTCTGCCTGTACCTGAATCAGTCTCTCTGGGGTTTAATAACAGAATGAGCTGAGGACAGTCTGCCTGTACCTGAATCAGTCTCTCTGGGGTTTAATAACAGAATGAGCTGAGGACAGTCTGCCTGTACCTGAATCAGTCTCTCTGGGGTTTAATAACAGAATGAGCTGAGGACAGTCTGTTCTGCCTGTACCTGAATCAGTCTCTCTGGGGGTTAATAACAGAATGAGCTGAGGACAGTCTGCCTGTACCTGAATCAGTCTCTCTGGGGGTTAATAACAGAATGAGCTGAGGACAGTCTGCCTGTACCTGAATCAGTCTCTCTGGGGTTTAATAACAGAATGAGCTGAGGACAGTCTGCCTGTACCTGAATCAGTCTCTCTGGGGGTTAATAACAGAGTGAGCTGAGGACAGTCTGCCTGTACCTGAATCAGTCTCTCTGGGGTTTAATAACAGAATGAGCTGAGGACAGTCTGCCTGTACCTGAATCAGTCTCTCTGGGGTTTAATAACAGAATGAGCTGAGGACAGTCTGTTCTGCCTGTACCTGAATCCGAGTAGAGCTGATCCTGGGGTTTAATAACAGAATGAGCTGAATCAGTCTCTCTGGGGTTTAATAACAGAATGAGCTGAGGACAGTCTGCCTGTACCTGAATCAGTCTCTCTGGGGTTTAATAACAGAGTGAGCTGAGGACAGTCTGCCTGTACCTGAATCAGTCTCTCTGGGGTTTAATAACAGAATGAGCTGAGGACAGTCTGCCTGTACCTGAATCAGTCTCTCTGGGGTTTAATAACAGAATGAGCTGAGGACAGTCTGCCTGTACCTGAATCAGTCTCTCTGGGGTTTAATAACAGAATGAGCTGAGGACAGTCTGTTCTGCCTGTACCTGAATCAGTCTCTCTGGGGTTTAATAACAGAGTGAGCTGAGGACAGTCTGTTCTGCCTGTACCTGAATCAGTCTCTCTGGGGTTTAATAACAGAATGAGCTGAGGACAGTCTGCCTGTACCTGAATCAGTCTCTCTGGGGGTTAATAACAGAATGAGCTGAGGACAGTCTGTCTGTACCTGAATCAGTCTCTCTGGGGTTTAATAACAGAATGAGCTGAGGACAGTCTGCCTGTACCTGAATCAGTCTCTCTGGGGGTTAATAGCAGAATGAGCTGAGGACAGTCTGTCTGTACCTGAATCAGTCTCTCTGGGGTTTAATAACAGAATGAGCTGAGGACAGTCTGCCTGTACCTGAATCAGTCTCTCTGGGGTTTAATAACAGAATGAGCTGAGGACAGTCTGCCTGTACCTGAATCAGTCTCTCTGGGGTTTAATAACAGAATGAGCTGAGGACAGTCTGCCTGTACCTGAATCAGTCTCTCTGGGGTTTAATAACAGAGTGAGCTGAGGACAGTCTGCCTGTACCTGAATCAGTCTCTCTGGGGTTTAATAACAGAATGAGCTGAGGACAGTCTGCCTGTACCTGAATCAGTCTCTCTGGGGGTTAATAACAGAATGAGCTGAGGACAGTCTGCCTGTACCTGAATCAGTCTCTCTGGGGGTTAATAACAGAATGAGCTGAGGACAGTCTGCCTGTACCTGAATCAGTCTCTCTGGGGGTTAATAACAGAGTGAGCTGAGGACAGTCTGCCTGTACCTGAATCAGTCTCTCTGGGGTTTAATAACAGAATGAGCTGAGGACAGTCTGCCTGTACCTGAATCAGTCTCTCTGGGGTTTAATAACAGAGTGAGCTGAGGACAGTCTGCCTGTACCTGAATCAGTCTCTCTGGGGTTTAATAACAGAGTGAGCTGAGGACAGTCTGCCTGTACCTGAATCAGTCTCTCTGGGGTTTAATAACAGAATGAGCTGAGGACAGTCTGTTCTGCCTGTACCTGAATCAGTCTCTCTGGGGGTTAATAACAGAATGAGCTGAGGACAGTCTGCCTGTACCTGAATCAGTCTCTCTGGGGTTTAATAACAGAATGAGCTGAGGACAGTCTGCCTGTACCTGAATCAGTCTCTCTGGGGTTTAATAACAGAATGAGCTGAGGACAGTCTGTTCTGCCTGTACCTGAATCAGTCTCTCTGGGGTTTAATAACAGAATGAGCTGAGGACAGTCTGCCTGTACCTGAATCAGTCTCTCTGGGGTTTAATAACAGAGTGAGCTGAGGGCAGTCTGCCTGTACCTGAATCAGTCTCTCTGGGGGTTAATAACAGAATGAGCTGAGGACAGTCTGCCTGTACCTGAATCAGTCTCTCTGGGGGTTAATAACAGAATGAGCTGAGGACAGTCTGCCTGTACCTGAATCAGTCTCTCTGGGGTTTAATAACAGAATGAGCTGAGGACAGTCTGTTCTGCCTGTACCTGAATCAGTCTCTCTGGGGTTTAATAACAGAATGAGCTGAGGGCAGTCTGCCTGTACCTGAATCAGTCTCTCTGGGGTTTAATAACAGAATGAGCTGAGGACAGTCTGCCTGTACCTGAATCAGTCTCTCTGGGGTTTAATAACAGAGTGAGCTGAGGACAGTCTGCCTGTACCTGAATCAGTCTCTCTGGGGTTTAATAACAGAATGAGCTGAGGGCAGTCTGTTCTGCCTGTACCTGAATCAGTCTCTCTGGGGTTTAATAACAGAATGAGCTGAGGACAGTCTGCCTGTACCTGAATCAGTCTCTCTGGGGTTTAATAACAGAATGAGCTGAGGACAGTCTGTTCTGCCTGTACCTGAATCAGTCTCTCTGGGGGTTAATAACAGAATGAGCTGAGGACAGTCTGCCTGTACCTGAATCAGTCTCTCTGGGGGTTAATAACAGAATGAGCTGAGGACAGTCTGCCTGTACCTGAATCAGTCTCTCTGGGGTTTAATAACAGAATGAGCTGAGGACAGTCTGCCTGTACCTGAATCAGTCTCTCTGGGGGTTAATAACAGAGTGAGCTGAGGGCAGTCTGCCTGTACCTGAATCAGTCTCTCTGGGGTTTAATAACAGAATGAGCTGAGGACAGTCTGCCTGTACCTGAATCAGTCTCTCTGGGGTTTAATAACAGAATGAGCTGAGGACAGTCTGCCTGTACCTGAATCAGTCTCTCTGGGGGTTAATAACAGAATGAGCTGAGGACAGTCTGCCTGTACCTGAATCAGTCTCTCTGGGGGTTAATAACAGAGTGAGCTGAGGACAGTCTGCCTGTACCTGAATCAGTCTCTCTGGGGTTTAATAACAGAATGAGCTGAGGACAGTCTGCCTGTACCTGAATCAGTCTCTCTGGGGTTTAATAACAGAGTGAGCTGAGGACAGTCTGCCTGTACCTGAATCAGTCTCTCTGGGGTTTAATGACAGAATGAGCTGAGGACAGTCTGCCTGTACCTGAATCAGTCTCTCTGAGGTTTAATAACAGAATGAGCTGAGGACAGTCTGCCTGTACCTGAATCAGTCTCTCTGGGGTTTAATAACAGAATGAGCTGAGGACAGTCTGCCTGTACCTGAATCAGTCTCTCTGGGGGTTAATAACAGAGTGAGCTGAGGACAGTCTGCCTGTACCTGAATCAGTCTCTCTGGGGGTTAATAACAGAGTGAGCTGAGGACAGTCTGTTCTGCCTGTACCTGAATCAGTCTCTCTGGGGGTTAATAACAGAATGAGCTGAGGACAGTCTGCCTGTACCTGAATCAGTCTCTCTGGGGTTTAATAACAGAATGAGCTGAGGACAGTCTGTTCTGCCTGTACCTGAATCAGTCTCTCTGGGGTTTAATAACAGAGTGAGCTGAGGACAGTCTGCCTGTACCTGAATCAGTCTCTCTGGGGTTTAATAACAGAATGAGCTGAGGACAGTCTGCCTGTACCTGAATCAGTCTCTCTGGGGGTTAATAACAGAATGAGCTGAGGACAGTCTGTTCTGCCTGTACCTGAATCAGTCTCTCTGGGGTTTAATAACAGAGTGAGCTGAGGACAGTCTGCCTGTACCTGAATCAGTCTCTCTGGGGTTTAATAACAGAATGAGCTGAGGACAGTCTGCCTGTACCTGAATCAGTCTCTCTGGGGTTTAATAACAGAGTGAGCTGAGGACAGTCTGCCTGTACCTGAATCAGTCTCTCTGGGGTTTAATAACAGAATGAGCTGAGGACAGTCTGCCTGTACCTGAATCAGTCTCTCTGGGGTTTAATAACAGAGTGAGCTGAGGACAGTCTGCCTGTACCTGAATCAGTCTCTCTGGGGTTTAATAACAGAATGAGCTGAGGACAGTCTGCCTGTACCTGAATCAGTCTCTCTGGGGTTTAATAACAGAATGAGCTGAGGACAGTCTGCCTGTACCTGAATCAGTCTCTCTGGGGGTTAATAACAGAGTGAGCTGAGGGCAGTCTGTTCTGCCTGTACCTGAATCAGTCTCTCTGGGGGTTAATAACAGAATGAGCTGAGGACAGTCTGCCTGTACCTGAATCAGTCTCTCTGGGGGTTAATAGCAGAATGAGCTGAGGACAGTCTGTTCTGCCTGTACCTGAATCAGTCTCTCTGGGGTTTAATAACAGAATGAGCTGAGGACAGTCTGCCTGTACCTGAATCAGTCTCTCTGGGGTTTAATATCAGAATGAGCTGAGGACAGTCTGCCTGTACCTGAATCAGTCTCTCTGGGGGTTAATAACAGAATGAGCTGAGGACAGTCTGCCTGTACCTGAATCAGTCTCTCTGGGGTTTAATAACAGAATGAGCTGAGGGCAGTCTGCCTGTACCTGAATCAGTCTCTCTGGGGGTTAGCAGTATAGAGCTGATCTTTGTATTAGAGGAGGGGGCAGCAGTATAGAGCTGATCAGTGTATTAGAGGAGGAGGGGGCAGCAGTATAGAGCTGATCAGTGTATTAGAGGAGGAGGGGGCAGCAGTATAGAGCTGATCAGTGTATTAGAGGAGGAGGCAGCAGTATAGAGCTGATCAGTGTATTAGAGGAGGAGGCAGCAGTATAGAGCTGATCAGTGTATTAGAGGAAGAGGCAGCAGTATAGAGCTGATCAGTGTATTAGAGGAGGAGGCAGCAGTATAGAGCTGATCAGTGTATTAGAGGAGGAGGGGGCAGCAGTATAGAGCTGATTAGTGTATTAGAGGAGGAGGAGGCAGCAGTATAGAGCTGATCAGTGTATTAGAGGAGGAGGCAGCAGTATAGAGCTGATCAGTGTATTAGAGGAGGAGGAGGCAGCAGTATAGAGCTGATCAGTGTATTAGAGGAGGAGGGGGCAGCAGTATAGAGCTGATCAGTGTATTAGAGGAGGAGGCAGCAGTATAGAGCTGATCAGTGTATTAGAGGAGGAGGCAGCAGTATAGAGCTGATCAGTGTATTAGAGGAGGAGGAGGAGGCATCAGTATAGAGCTGATCAGTGTATTAGAGGAGGAGGGGGCAGCAGTATAGAGCTGATCAGTGTATTAGAGGAGGGGGCAGCAGTATAGAGCTGATCAGTGTATTAGAGGAGGAGGGGGCAGCAGTATAGAGCTGATCAGTGTATTAGAGGAGGAGGGGGCAGCAGTATAGAGCTGATCAGTGTATTAGAGGAGGAGGCAGCAGTATAGAGCTGATCAGTGTATTAGAGGAGGAGGCAGCAGTATAGAGCTGATCAGTGTATTAGAGGAGGAGGAGGAGGCATCAGTATAGAGCTGATCAGTGTATTAGAGGAGGAGGAGGAGGCAGCAGTATAGAGCTGATCAGTGTATTAGAGGAGAAGGCAGCAGTATAGAGCTGATCAGTGTATTAGAGGAGGAGGCAGTATAGAGCTGATCAGTGTATTAGAGGAGGAGGAGGCAGTATAGAGCTGATCAGTGTATTAGAGGAGGAGGAGGCAGTATAGAGCTGATCAGTGTATTAGAGGAGGAGGAGGCAGCAGTATAGAGCTGATCAGTGTATTAGAGGAGGAGGCAGCAGTATAGAGCTGATCAGTGTATTAGAGGAGGAGGAGGCAGCAGTATAGAGCTGATCAGTGTATTAGAGGAGGAGGCAGCAGTATAGAGCTGATCAGTGTATTAGAGGAGGAGGAGGCAGTATAGAGCTGATCAGTGTATTAGAGGAGGAGGAGGCAGCAGTATAGAGCTGATCAGTGTATTAGAGGAGGAGGAGGCAGTGTATTAGAGGAGGAGGAGGCAGTATAGAGCTGATCAGTGTATTAGAGGAGGAGGAGGCAGTATAGAGCTGATCAGTGTATTAGAGGAGGAGGAGGCAGCAGTATAGAGCTGATCAGTGTATTAGAGGAGGAGGAGGCAGCAGTGTAGAGCTGATCAGTGTATTAGAGGAGGAGGAGGCAGCAGTATAGAGCTGATCAGTGTATTAGAGGAGGAGGAGGCAGCAGTATAGAGCTGATCCGTGTATTAGAGGAGGAGGAGGCAGCAGTATAGAGCTGATCAGTGTATTAGAGGAGGAGAAGGCAGCAGTATAGAGCTGATCAGTGTATTAGAGGAGGAGGAGGCAGCAGTATAGAGCTGATCAGTGTATTAGAGGAGGGGGCAGCAGTATAGAGCTGATCAGTGTATTAGAGGAGGAGGAGGCAGTATAGAGCTGATCAGTGTATTAGAGGAGGAGGCAGCAGTATAGAGCTGATCAGTGTATTAGAGGAGGAGGCAGCAGTATAGAGCTGATCAGTGTATTAGAGGAGGAGGCAGCAGTATAGAGCTGATCAGTGTATTAGAGGAGGAGGAGGCAGCAGTATAGAGCTGATCAGTGTATTAGAGGAGGAGGAGGCAGTATAGAGCTGATCAGTGTATTAGAGGAGGAGGAGGCAGCAGTATAGAGCTGATCAGTGTATTAGAGGAGGAGGCAGCAGTATAGAGCTGATCAGTGTATTAGAGGAGGAGGCAGCAGTATAGAGCTGATCAGTTTATTAGAGGAGGGGGCAGCAGTATAGAGCTGATCAGTGTATTAGAGGAGGAGGCAGCAGTATAGAGCTGATCAGTGTATTAGAGGAGGAGGAGGCAGCAGTATAGAGCTGATCAGTGTATTAGAGGAGGAGGGGGCAGCAGTATAGAGCTGATCAGTGTATTAGAGGAGGGGGCAGCAATATAGAGCTGATCAGTGTATTAGAGGAGGAGGGGGCAGCAGTATAGAGCTGATCAGTGTATTAGAGGAGGAGGCAGCAGTATAGAGCTGATCAGTGTATTAGAGGAGGAGGAGGAGGCATCAGTATAGAGCTGATCAGTGTATTAGAGGAGGAGGAGGCAGCAGTATAGAGCTGATCAGTGTATTAGAGGAGGAGGCAGCAGTATAGAGCTGATCAGTGTATTAGAGGAGAAGGCAGCAGTATAGAGCTGATCAGTGTATTAGAGGAGGAGGCAGTATAGAGCTGATCAGTGTATTAGAGGAGGAGGAGGCAGTATAGAGCTGATCAGTGTATTAGAGGAGGAGAAGGCAGCAGTATAGAGCTGATCAGTGTATTAGAGGAGGAGGAGGCAGCAGTATAGAGCTGATCAGTGTATTAGAGGAGGAGGCAGCAGTATAGAGCTGATCAGTGTATTAGAGGAGGAGGAGGCAGCAGTATAGAGCTGATCAGTGTATTAGAGGAGGAGGCAGCAGTATAGAGCTGATCAGTGTATTAGAGGAGGAGGAGGCAGTATAGAGCTGATCAGTGTATTAGAGGAGGAGGAGGCAGGCAGTATAGAGTATAGAGCTGATCAGTGTATTAGAGGAGGAGGAGGCAGCAGTATAGAGCTGATCAGTGTATTAGAGGAGGAGGAGGCAGTATAGAGCTGATCAGTGTATTAGAGGAGGAGGAGGCAGCAGTATAGAGCTGATCAGTGTATTAGAGGAGGAGGAGGCAGCAGTGTAGAGCTGATCAGTGTATTAGAGGAGGAGGCAGCAGTGTAGAGCTGATCAGTGTATTAGAGGAGGAGGAGGCAGCAGTATAGAGCTGATCAGTGTATTAGATGAGGAGGAGGCAGCAGTATAGAGCTGATCAGTGTATTAGAGGAGGAGGCAGCAGTATAGAGCTGATCAGTGTATTAGAGGAGGAGGCAGCAGTATAGAGCTGATCAGTGTATTAGAGGAGGAGGTGGCAGCAGTATAGAGCTGATCAGTGTATTAGAGGAGGAGGAGGCAGCAGTATAGAGCTGATCAGTGTATTAGAGGAGGAGGCAGCAGTATAGAGCTGATCAGTGTATTAGAGGAGGAGGAGGCAGCAGTATAGAGCTGATCAGTGTATTAGAGGAGGAGGAGGCAGCAGTGTAGAGCTGATCAGTGTATTAGAGAAGGAGGAGGCAGTGTAGAGCTGATCAGTGTATTAGAGGAGGAGGGGGCAGCAGTATAGAGCTGATCAGTGTATTAGAGGAGGGGGCAGCAGTATAGAGCTGATCAGTGTATTAGAGGAGGAGGAGGAGGCAGTATAGAGCTGATCAGTGTATTAGATGAGGAGGAGGCAGCAGTATAGAGCTGATCAGTGTATTAGAGGAGGGGGCAGCAGTATAGAGCTGATCAGTGTATTAGAGGAGGAGGAGGCAGCAGTATAGAGCTGATCAGTGTATTAGAGGAGGAGGCAGCAGTATAGAGCTGATCAGTGTATTAGAGGAGGAGGCAGCAGTATAGAGCTGATCAGTGTATTAGAGGAGGAGGAGGCAGCAGTATAGAGCTGATCAGTGTATTAGAGGAGGAGGCAGCAGTATAGAGCTGATCAGTGTATTAGATGAGGAGGAGGCAGCAGTATAGAGCTGATCAGTGTATTAGAGAAGGAGGAGGCAGTGTAGAGCTGATCAGTGTATTAGAGAAGGAGGAGGCAGTATAGAGCTGATCAGTGTATTAGAGGAGGGGGCAGCAGTATAGAGCTGATCAGTGTATTAGAGGAGGAGGCAGCAGTATAGAGCTGATCAGTGTATTAGAGGAGGAGGAGGCAGCAGTATAGAGCTGATCAGTGTATTAGAGGAGGAGGAGGCAGCAGTATAGAGCTGATCAGTGTATTAGAGGAGGAGGGGGCAGCAGTGTAGAGCTGATCAGTGTATTAGAGGAGGAGGAGGCAGCAGTGTAGAGCTGATCAGTGTATTAGAGGAGGAGGCAGTATAGAGCTGATCAGTGTATTAGAGAAGGAGGAGGCAGCAGTATAGAGCTGATCAGTGTATTAGAGAAGGAGGAGGCAGTATAGAGCTGATCAGTGTATTAGAGGAGGAGGCAGCAGTATAGAGCTGATCAGTGTATTAGAGGCAGCAGCAGTTTAAGCCGTACTAACTATCCTGCCTCTACCCTGGTGTGGAGCAGCCTGGCCACCCTGCTGTCGTCTATGTTGAACAACCTCACACACACACACACACACACACAGCAGTGCTTGTCTTAATAGCGATGTGTGTATCCTTATAAATGTGGTTTTTATGTGTCCTTGGAAAAGTTTTTTTTTTGTGATACAGCCTGGAATCGAACCAGGGTCTTTAGTGACGCCTCTAGCACTGAGATGCAGTGCCTTAGACCTCTGTGATACAGCCTGGAATTGAACCAGGGTCTGTAGTACCTCAGACTGGTGCACCACTCAGGGGCCCCTAAATGTGGTTATAAACGTGTAGCTAATCAGTTTTGCAGAGGGGCAGCTGGTACTGTGTATGACGACATGGAAATGTATGTGTTTGGGTCATTTTTTGTGTGTGTGTGTGTGTGTGTGTGTGTGTGTGTGTGTGTGTGTGTGTGTGTGTGTGTGTGTGTGTGTGTGTGTGTGTGTGTGTGTGTGTGTTGTGTGTGTGTGTGTGTGTGTGTGAGTCATCAAAGAGAGCAGCAGAGATAGAGCAGGCCCACACACACACCAGGCTTACACACACCAAGCTAATACACACCAGGCCCACACACCAGGTACACACACACCCACACTGACAGGCACACACAAAAACAGACAAACACCAGGCACTAACACACACACACACCAGGCACACACTAACACACACACACACCAGGCACACACTAACACACACACACACCAGGCCCACACTAACAAACACACACACCAGGCCCACACTAACACACACACATCACTAACACACACACACACAGTGGCCATGAGCTGAGCTCTACATGAGTGATGTCATACTAACTAGGCAGCACAGCTCTTTATACCCCATTACGGCCTGATTACCGATTACCATAGTAACCCCTTACTGTTAGGGAACACCAGGAGGTTTCCATAGTAACCCCTTACTGTTAGGGAACACCAGGAGGTGTCCATAGTAACCCCTTACTGTTAGGGAACACCATGAGGTCTCCATAGTAACCCCTTACTGTTAGGAAACACCAGGAGGTGTCCATAGTAACCCCTTACTGTTAGGGAACATTAGGATGTTTCCATAGTAACCTCTTACTGTTTGGGAACACCATGAGGTCTCCATAGTAACCCCTTACTGTTAGGGAACACCATGAGGTTTCCATAGTAACCTCTTACTGTTAGGGAACACCAGGAGGTGTCCATAGTAACCTCTTACTGTTAGGGAACACCAGGAGGTGTCCATAGTAACCCCTTACTGTTAGGGAACACCATGAGGTTTCCATAGTAACCTCTTACTGTTTGGGAACACCATGAGGTCTCCATAGTAACCCCTTACTGTTAGGGAACACCATGAGGTTTCCATAGTAACCTCTTACTGTTAGGGAACACCAGGAGGTGTCCATAGTAACCTCTTACTGTTAGGGAACACCAGGAGGTGTCCATAGTAACCCCTTACTGTTAGGGAACACCATGAGGTTTCCATAGTAACCTCTTACTGTTAGGGAACACCATGATGTGTCCATAGTAACCCCTTACTGTTAGGGAACACCAGGTGGTGTCCATAGTAACCCCTTACTGTTAGGGAACACCAGGAGTTGTCCATAGTGACCCCTTACTGTTAGGGAACACCAGGAGGTGTCCATAGTAACCCCTTACTGTTAGGGAACACCAGGAGGTGTCCATAGTAACCTCTTACTGTTAGGGAACACCATGAGGTTTCCATAGTAACCTCTTACTGTTAGGGAACACCATGAAGTTTCCATAGTAACCTCTTACTGTTAGGGAACACCATGAGGTTTCCATAGTAACCCCTTACTGTTAGGGAACACCAGGAGGTCTCCATAGTAACCCCTTACTGTTAGGGAACATTAGGATGTTTCCATATGCTGGGTTCTCTACCTCAGTATCTCAGACACTGTCCAATACTTTGAAGTGTTGGGTTCCCTTACTGTTAGGGAACACCAGGAGGTGTCCATAGTGACCTCTTACTGTTAGGGAACACCATGAGGTGTCCATAGTAACCCCTTACTGTTAGGGAACACCAGGAGGTGTCCATAGTAACCCCTTACTGTTAGGGAATACCAGGAGGTGTCCATAGTAACCCCTTACTGTTAGGGAACACCAGGAGGTGTCCATAGTAACCCCTTACTGTTAGGGAACACCAGGAGGTGTCCATAGTAACCCCTTACTGTTAGGGAACACCAGGAGGTGTTCATAGTAACCCCTTACTGTTAGGGAACATTAGGATGTTTCCATATGCTGGGTTCTCTACCTCAGTATGTCAGGCACTGTCCACTACATTGAAGTGTTGGGTTCTCTACCTCAGTATCTCAGACACTGTCCACTACATTGAAGTGTTGGGTTCTCTACCTCAGTATCTCAGACACTGTCCACTACATTGAAGTGTTGGGTTCTCTACCTCAGTATGTCAGACACTGTCCACTACATTGAAGTGTTGGGTTCTCTACCTCAGTATGTCAGACACTGTCCACTACATTGAAGTGTTGGGTTCTCTACCTCAGTATCTCAGACACTGTCCACTACATTGAAGTGTTGGGTTCTCTACCTCAGTATCTCAGACACTGTCCACTACATTGAAGTGTTGGGTTCTCTACCTCAGTATCTCAGACACTGTCCACTACATTGAAGTGTTGGGTTCTCTACCTCAGTATCTCAGGCTTGTTTTCTTCCATTGATTATCTTTTCCATTCTATATTCTTTGTTTCTGTCCCTGCCGTGGTGTGGCACCACAATGTCTGGGACAGATTAGATAGGACGCCATTGGGACCTCTGAAGAGATGGGACAGATTAGGTAGGGCCCCATTGGGACCTCTGAATAGCTTGGCCAGATTAGGTAGGGCCCCTTTGGGACCTCTGAATAGATGGGACAGATTAGGTAGGGCCCCTTTGGGACCTCTGAATAGATGGGACAGATTAGGTAGGGCCCCATTGGGACCTCTGAATAGCTGGGACAGATTAGGTAGGGCCCCTTTGGGACCTCTGAATAGATGGGACAGATTAGGTAGGGCCCCATCGGGTCCTCTGAATAGATGGGACAGATTAGGTAGGATGCCACTGGGACCTCTGAATAGCTGGGACAGATTAGGTAGGGCCCCTTTGGGACCTCTGAAAAGATGGGACAGATTAGGTAGGGCCCCATTGGGACCTCTGAATAGATGGGACAGATTAGGTAGGGCCCCATTGGGACCTCTGAAAAGATGGGACAGATTAGGTAGGGCCCCATTGGGACCTCTGCCATGTAGCTCTACTGTGTGTGTGTGTGTGTGTGTGTGTGTGTGTGTGTGTGTGTGTGTGTGTGTGTGTGTGTGTGTGTGTGTGTGTGTGTGTGTGTGTGTGTGTGTGTGTGTGTGTGTGTGTGTGTGTGTGTCATACAGTTCATCAGCGTCTCAGTCTCAGCACGTGTTCTCGTACAATACAGGCTTAAGCACAAACATATACATTATCATCAAGCTCCTTTGAGCCACTACAAACTAAGAAACTTAAAAAGTGCAAATTCTTCAATAATTATTTAAAATGCCATTTTTTGGGGGCTGCTGTTTAATATAGTCTGAATACTGGTCCGTGATTAGAGTTATAGTTTTAATACTATATAAACCTACGTTATGGGGGCGTTGTATTGAACGTTCACAGTGGAGCAGAGCTCTCAGCGTACCGTCTCTCCACATTGGTAGGTTTCAAATCCCATCTCCATGGGAACCCACTTCATCCATCGCTCTGTTCAGCTTCCTTCTCTCCTGTGTTCATTCTGGAATCCCATCTCCATGGGAACCCACTTCATCTATCGCTCTGTTCAGCTTCCTTCTCTCCTGTGTTCGTTCTGGAATCCCATCTCCATGGGAACCCACTTCGTCTATCGCTCTGTTCAGCTTCCTTCTCTCCTGTGTTCGTTCTGGAATCCCATCTCCATGGGAACCCACTTCATCTATCGCTCTGTTCAGCTTCCTTCTCTCCTGTGTTCGTTCTGGAATCCCATCTCCATGGGAACCCACTTCGTCTATCGCTCTGTTCAGCTTCCTTCTCTCCTGTGTTCGTTCTGGAATCCCATCTCCATGGGAACCCACTTCGTCTATCGCTCTGTTCAGCTTCCTTCTCTCCTGTGTTCGTTCTGGAATCCCATCTCCATGGGAACCCACTTCGTCTATCGCTCTGTTCAGCTTCCTTCTCTCCTGTGTTCGTTCTGGAATCCCATCTCCATGGGAACCCACTTCATCCATCGCTCTGTTCAGCTTCCTTCTCTCCTGTGTTTGTTCTGGAATCCCATCTCCATGGGAACCCACTTCGTCTATCGCTCTGTTCAGCTTCCTTCTCTCCTGTGTTCGTTCTGGAATTGTTTCGTAATGCAGAAGATTGCTGTCTGGGGTCTTGGCGACAGTGATGAGAACAGACTGATAACTGATGTACTGTAGCTGATGTGATAGTGTTGACAGTAGTGATGGAACAAGAGAACAGACTGATGTACTGTAGCTGATGTAATAGTGTTGACAGTAGTGATGGAACAAGAGAACAGACTGATAACTGATATACTGTAGCCGATGTGATAGTGTTGACAGTAGTGATGGAACAAGAGAACAGACTGATGTACTGTAGCTGATGTGATAGTGTTGACAGTAGTGATGGAACAAGAGAACAGACTGATGTACTGTAGCTGATGTGATAGTGTTGACAGTAGTGATGGAACAAGAGAACAGACTGATGTACTGTAGCCGATGTGATAGTGTTGACAGTAGTGATGGAACAAGAGAACAGACTGATGTACTGTAGCTGATGTGATAGTGTTGACAGTAGTGATGGAACAAGAGAACAGACTGATGTACTGTAGCTGATGTGATAGTGTTGACAGTAGTGATAGAACAAGAGAACAGACTGATAACTGATATACTGTAGCCGATGTGATAGTGTTGACAGTAGTGATGGAACAAGAGAACAGACTGATGTACTGTAGCTGATGTGATAGTGTTGACAGTAGTGATGGAACAAGAGAACAGACTGATGTACTGTAGCTGATGTGATAGTGTTGACAGTAGTGATGGAACAAGAGAACAGACGTACTGTAGCTGATGTGATAGTGTTGACAGTAGTGATGGAACAAGAGAACAGACGTACTGTAGCTGATGTGATAGTGTTGACAGTAGTGATGGAACAAGAGAACAGACTGATGTACTGTAGCCGATGTGATAGTGTTGACAGTAGTGATGGAACAAGAGAACAGACTGATGTACTGTAGCTGATGTGATAGTGTTGACAGTAGTGATGGAACAAGAGAACAGACTGATAACTGATGTACTGTAGCTGATGTGATAGTGTTGACAGTAGTGATGGAACAAGAGAACAGACTGATGTACTGTAGCTGATGTGATAGTGTTGACAGTAGTGATGGAACAAGAGAACAGACTGATGTACTGTAGCTGATGTGATAGTGTTGACAGTAGTGATGGAACAAGAGAACAGACTGATAACTGATATACTGTAGCTGATGTGATAGTGTTGACAGTAGTGATGGAACAAGAGAACAGACTGATGTACTGTAGCTGATGTGATAGTGTTGACAGTAGTGATGGAACAAGAGAACAGACTGATGACAGTAGTGATGGAACAAGAGAACAGACTGATGTACTGTAGCTGATGTGATAGTGTTGACAGTAGTGATGGAACAAGAACAGATGTACAGATGTGATAGTGTTGACTGATGGAACAAGAGAACAGACTGATGTACTGTAGCTGATGTGATAGTGTTGACAGTAGTGATGGAACAAGAGAACAGACTGATGTACTGTAGCTGATGTGATAGTGTTGACAGTAGTGATGGAACAAGAGAACAGACTGATGTACTGTAGCTGATGTGATAGTGTTGACAGTAGTGATGGAACAAGAGAACAGACTGATGTACTGTAGCTGATGTGATAGTGTTGACAGTAGTGATGGAACAAGAGAACAGACTGATGTACTGTAGCTGATGTGATAGTGTTGACAGTAGTGATGGAACAAGAGAACAGACTGATGTACTGTAGCTGATGTGATAGTGTTGACAGTAGTGATGGAACAAGAGAACAGACTGATGTACTGTAGCTGATGTGATAGTGTTGACAGTAGTGATGGAACAAGAGAACAGACTGATGTACTGTAGCTGATGTGATAGTGTTGACAGTAGTGATGGAACAAGAGAACAGACTGATGTACTGTAGCTGATGTGATAGTGTTGACTGTGATGGAACAAGCTGATGTACTGATGATGTGATAGTGTTGACTGTAGTGATGGAACAAGAGAACAGACTGATGTACTGTAGCTGATGTGATAGTGTTGACAGTAGTGATGGAACAAGAGAACAGACTGATGTACTGTAGCTGATGTGATAGTGTTGACTGTAGTGATGGAACAAGAGAACAGACTGATGTACTGTAGCTGATGTGATAGTGTTGACAGTAGTGATGGAACAAGAGAACAGACTGATGTACTGTAGCTGATGTGATAGTGTTGACAGTAGTGATGGAACAAGAGAACAGACTGATGTACTGTAGCTGATGTGATAGTGTTGACAGTAGTGATGGAACAAGAGAACAGACTGATGTACTGTAGCTGATGTGATAGTGTTGACAGTAGTGATGGAACAAGAGAACAGACTGATGTACTGCAGCTGATGTAATAGTGTTGACAGTAGTGATGGAACAAGAGAACAGACTGATGTACTGTAGCTGATGTGATAGTGTTGACAGTTGTGATGGAACAAGAGAACAGACTGATAACTGATGTACTGTAGCTGATGTGATAGTGTTGACAGTAGTGATGGAACAAGAGAACAGACTGATGTACTGTAGCTGATGTGATAGTGTTGACAGTAGTGATGGAACAAGAGAACAGACTGATATACTGTAGCCGATGTGATAGTGTTGACAGTAGTGATGGAACAAGAGAACAGACGTACTGTAGCTGATGTGATAGTGTTGACAGTAGTGATGGAACAAGAGAACAGACTGATGTACTGTAGCCGATGTGATAGTGTTGACAGTAGCGTGTTGACAGTAGCGTGTTGACAGTAGTGTGTTGACAGTAGTGTGTTGACAGTAGTGTGTGTTGACAGTAGTGTGTTGACTGTAGTGTGTTGACAGTGGCGTGTTGACAGTAGCGTGTAGACAGTAGCGTGTAGACAGTAGCGTGTAGACAGTAGCGTGTAGACAGTAGCGTGTAGACAGTAGCGTGTTGACAGTAGCGTGTTGACAGTAGTGATGGTGGAAAACACACACTGTGTTTGGAAAGTATTCAGACCCCTTGACTTTTTTAAACATTTTGTTATATTGCAGCCTTATAATAAAATGTATCAATTTTTTTTTAATCAGCAGTCTACACACAATACCCCATAATGACAAAGCGAAAACCGTTTTTTAGGATTATTTGCAAATGTATTAAAAATAAATATCACGAATACCTTATTTCCATTAGTATGGTGCATCCTATTTCCATTGATCATCCTTGAGAGCCTGGTGTTATCTGATGTGCCAATGTATGTGATGTGATTCTGCTGGACCTGGTACCATCTGATGTGATTCTGCTGGGCCTGGTACTATCTGATGTGATTCTGCTGGGCCTGGTACCATCTGATGTGATTCTGCTGGGCCTGGTACCATCTGATGTGATTCTGCTGGGCCTGGTACTATCTGATGTGATTCTGCTGGGCCTGGTACCATCTGATGTGATTCTGCTGGGCCTGGTACCATCTGATGTGATTCTGCTGGGCCTGGTACCATCTGATGTGATTCTGCTGGGCCTGGTACCATCTGATGTGATTCTGCTGGGCCTGGTACCATCTGATGTGATTCTGCTAGGCCTGGTACCATCTGATGTGATTCTGCTGGGCCTGGTACCATCTGATGTGATTCTGCTGGGCCTGGTACCATCTGATGTGATTCTGCTGGGCCTGGTGTTATCTGATGTGATTCTGCTGGGCCTGGTACCATCTGATGTGATTCTGCTGGGCCTGGTACCATCTGATGTGATTCTGCTGGGCCTGGTACCATCTGGTGTGATTCTGCTGGGCCTGGTACCATCTGATGTGATTCTGCTGGGCCTGGTACTATCTGATGTGATTCTGCTGGGCCTGGTACCATCTGATGTGATTCTGCTGGGCCTGGTACTATCTGGTGTGATTCTGCTGGGCCTGGTACCATCTGATGTGATTATGCTGGGCCTGGTACCATCTGATGTGATTCTGCTGGGCCTGGTACCATCTGATGTGATTCTGCTGGGCCTGGTACTATCTGATGTGATTCTGCTGGGCCTGGTACTATCTGATGTGTGTTACCTATATGATAGCTATGTTTAAATGTGTCTGTGTTCCTCTCCTCTCTCCTCTCTCCTTTCTTCTACTGTCATATGTCCTCTCTCCTTTCCTTTCCTCTCCTCTCTCCTTTCCTCTCCGGTCCTCTCTCCTCTCCTTACCTCTCTTTTCCTCTCCTGTCCTCTCTCCTCTCCTTACCTCTCCTTTCCTCTCCGGTCCTCTCTCCTCTCCTCTCCTCTCCCCTTCTCTCCTCTCCTCTCTCTCCTCTCCTCTCTCCTCTCCTCTCCTCTCCTATCCCCTCTCCTCTCCTCTCTCCTGTCCTCTCCTCTCCTGTCCACTCTCCTCTCCTCTCCTCCTCTCCTCTCCTCCTATCCTCTCTCCTCTCCTATCCTATCCTATCCTCTCTCCTGTCCTCTCCTCTCTCCTCTCCTCTCCTCTCCTATCCAGTGTTCCACTTCTCCCAGCGTTTCACCACGGTGGTCCCAGAGAGCTGTATGTTGATCTTACTGGGCCTGGTACTGGGTGGCATCGTACTGCTGACCAGTAAGAAACAGCTGTACCAGCTAGAGCCTGGCCTCTTCTTCCTCTTCCTCCTGCCCACCATCGTAGGTAGGTGCCTTCTTTCTGGGGGGGAATCTCATCTGCATTTCCCTCCATTCCTCACAAGTTAACAGGTCATTGTACTCTGTGTCCTGTGCACATTGATTTAGGTGACGCTGGGTATTTCATGCCCGCGAGGCTCTTCTTTGACAATCTGGGAGCCATCTTACTGTATGCTGTGGTGGGAACTCTCTGGAATGCCTTCTGTACAGGTTTCTGCCTCTACGGGGTCAAACTGCTGGGGGTCATAGGTGAGTCAAGCTGCTGAGGGTCAGGGGTGAGTCAAGCTGCTGGGGGGTCAGGGGTGAGTCAAACTGCTGGGGGTGACAGGGGTGAGTCGAACTGCTAGGGGTCAGAGGTGAGTCGAACTTCTGGGGGTCAGAGGTGAGTCGAACTGCTGGGGGTCAGAGGTGAGTCGAACTGCTAGGGATCAGAGGTGAGTCGAACTGCTGGGGGTCAGAGGTGAGTCGAACTGCTGGGGGTCAGAGGTGAGTCGAACTGCTGGGAGTCAGAGGTGAGTCGAACTGCTAGGGGTCAGAGGTGAGTCGAACCGCTGGGGGTCAGAGGTGAGTCGAACCGCTGGGGGTCAGAGGTGAGTCAAGCCGCTGGGGGTCAGAGATGAGTCAAGCCGCTGGGGGTCAGAGGTGAATCAAGCCGCTGGGGGTCAGAGGTGAATCAAGCCGCCGGGGGTCAGAGGTGAGTCAAGCCGTCGGGGGTCAGAGGTGAGTCAAGCTGCCGGGGGTCAGAGGTGAGTCGAACTGCTGGGGGTCAGAGGTGAGTCGAACTGCTGGGGGTCAGAGGTGAGTCGAACTGCTGGGGGTCAGAGGTGAGTCGAACTGCTGGGGGTCCGAGGTGAGTCGAACTGCTGGGGGTCAGAGGTGAGTCGAACTGCTGGGGGTCAGAGGTGAGTCGAACTGCTGGGGGTCAGAGGTGAGTCGAACTGCTGGGGGTCAGAGGTGAGTCAAGCCGAAGCCGCTGGGGGTCAGAGGTGAGTCAAGCCGCAGGGGGTCAGAGGTGAGTCAGGCCGCAGGGGGGTCAGAGGTGAGTCAGGCCGCAGGGGGGGTCAGAGGTGAGTCAGGCCGCAGGGGGGTCAGAGGTGAGTCAAGCCGCTGGGGGTCCGAGGTGAGTCAAGCCGCTGGGGGTCAGAGGTGAGTCCAGCTGTTTTTACCCCCATCCCTCCCACTAATTGCGTAACTTTTACACATTTGTTGTTGTCTGAGTCGGGAAATGCTGTAAACCGAGAGACGTGTTGTGAAAGATGACGAGGATCAGAATCGATACTCTGATGTCGCACAAAGCCAACGACCTGTCAGTCCAAACGTCACCTCACATTACAGCCTGCTGCGCTTTGAAAACGTCTCCTCACATTACAGCCTGCTGCGCTTTGAAAACGTCACCTCACATTACAGCCTGCTGCGCTTTGAAAACGTCTCCTCACATTACAGCCTGCTGCGCTTTGAAAACGTCTCCTCACATTACAGCCTGCTGCGCTTTGAAAACGTCTCCTCACATTACAGCCT
>NC_088213.1:2243012-2259484 GCF_036934945.1 Oncorhynchus masou masou | reverse complement strand
AAGGAGAGGTTTAAAACGTGTTGGCCTTGGGCTGTTGTAGGGTCCCTAGGAGAGGTTTAAAACATGTTGGCCTTGGGCTGTTGTAGGGTCCCTAGGAGAGTTTTAAAACATCTTGGCCTGTTGTATTGGGTCCCAAGGAGAGGTTTAAAACATCTTGGCCTGTTGTATTGGGTCCCAAGGAGAGGTTTAAAACATCTTGGCCTGTTGTATTGGGTCCCAAGGAGAGGTTTAAAACATGTTGGCCTGTTGTATTGGGTGCCAAGGAGAGGTTTAAAACATGTTGGCCTGTTGTATTGGGTCCCAAGGAGAGGTTTAATACGTGGTTTTAACACAGGGTTTTCTACAGTAGTCTGTTGTATTGTGTGTAATAGTCCTGGGGGTTTTCTACAGTAGTCTGTTGTATTGTGTGTAATAGTCCTGGGGGTTTTCTACAGTAGTCTGTTGTATTGTGTGTAATAGACCTGGGGGTTTTCTACAGTAGTCTGTTGTATTGCGTACAACTGTCCTGGTTGTGTGTCTGTGTATTGTGTAATTGGTGATTTCCACAGTATTCTATTGTATATACTGTAATTGTTCTGGCTTTGTGTGTTTGTCTGTATTGTGTTTCAGGGTTCAATCTGTGGAGGAGAGAAACAAAGTCATGACTGAGACATGGAACCAGCTCCAAGAGCATGCCGCCATGGTGCTCTTACAGAACTGACAACAAGTTGTTACCATCTAACAGAACTGACAACAAGCTGTTACCATCTAACAGAACTGACAACACCCTGTTACCATCTAACAGAACTGACAACAAGCTGTTACCATCTAACAGAACTGACAACAAGCTGTTATCATCTAACAGAACTGACAACAAGCTGTTACCATCTAACAGAACTGACAACAAGCTGTTACCATCTAACAGAACTGACAACAAGCTGTTACCATCTAACAGAACTGACAACAAGTTGTTACCATCTAACAGAACTGACAACAAGTTGTTACCATCTAACAGAACTGACAACAAGCTGTTACCATCTAACAGAACTGACAACAAGCTGTTACCATCTAACAGAACTGACAACAAGCTGTTACCATCTAACAGAACTGACAACAAGCTGTTATCATCTAACAGAACTGACAACAAGCTGTTACCATCTAACAGAACTGACAACAAGCTGTTACCATCTAACAGAACTGACAACACCCTGTTACCATCTAACAGAACTGACAACAAGCTGTTACCATCTAACAGAACTGACAACAAGCTGTTACCATCTAACAGAACTGACAACAAGCTGTTACCATCTAACAGAACTGACAACAAGCTGTTACCATCTAACAGAACTGACAACAAGCTGTTATCATCTAACAGAACTGACAACAAGCTGTTACCATCTAACAGAACTGACAACAAGCTGTTACCATCTAACAGAACTGACAACAAGCTGTTACCATCTAACAGAACTGACAACAAGCTGTTACCATCTAACAGAACTGACAACAAGCTGTTACCATCTAACAGAACTGACAACAAGCTGTTACCATCTAACAGAACTGACAACAAGCTGTTACCATCTAACAGAACTGACAACAAGCTGTTACCATCTAACAGAACTGACAACAAGCTGTTACCATCTTACAGAACCAACAGCCTGTTACCATTTTACAGAACCAACACCCTGTTCCCCTCTTACTGAACCAACACCCTGTTACCCTCTTACAGAAGCAACACCCTGTTCCCCTCTTACTGAAACAACACCCTGTTCCCCTCTTACTGAACCAACACCCTGTTCCCCTCTTACAGAACCAACACCCTGTTCCCCTCTTACTGAACCAACACCCTGTTACCATTTTACAGAACCGACACCCTGTTACCCTCTTACAGAACCAACACCCTGTTACCCTCTTACAGAAGCAACACCCTGTTCCCCTCTTACTGAAACAACACCCTGTTCCCCTCTTACTGAACCAACACCCTGTTCCCCTCTTACAGAACCAACACCCTGTTCCCCTCTTACAGAACCAACACCCTGTTACCCTTTTACTGAACCAACACCCTGTTACCATTTTACAGAACCGACACCCTGTTACCCTCTTACTGAACCAACACCCTGTTACCCTCTTACTGAACCAACACCCTGTTACCCTCTTACTGAACCAACACCCTGTTACCATTTTACAGAACCAACACCCTGTTCCCCTCTTACAGAACCAACACCCTATTTCCCTCTCACTGAACCAACACCCTGTTACCCTCTTACTGAACCAACACCCTGTTACTATTTTACAGAACCAACACCCTGTTCCCCTCTTACAGAACCAACACCCTGTTCCCCTCTTACAGAACCAACAAACACCCTGTTACCCTCTTACAGAACCAACACCCTGTTCCCCTCTTACAGAACCAACACCCTGTTACCCTCTTACTGAACCAACACCCTGTTACTATTTTACAGAACCAACACCCTGTTACCCTCTTACAGAACCAACACCCTGTTACTATTTTACAGAACCAACACCCTGTTACCCTCTTACAGAACCAACACCCTGTTACCCTCTTACTGAACCAACACCCTGTTACTATTTTACAGAACCAACACCCTGTTACTCTCTTACAGAACCAACACCCTGTTACCCTCTTACAGAACCAACACCATGTTCCCCGCTTACAGAACCAACACCCTGTTCCCCTCTTACAGAACCAACACCCTGTTACCCTCTTAATGAACCAACACCCTGTTACTATTTTACAGAACCAACACCCTGTTACCCTCTTACAGAACCAACACCCTGTTACCCTCTTACAGAACCAACACCCTGTTACCCTCTTACAGAACCAACACCCTGTTACCCTCTTACTGAACCAACACCCTGTTACCATTTTACAGAACCAACACCTTGTTCCCCTCTTACAGAACCAACACCCTGTTACCCTCTTACTGAACCAAGACCCTGTTACCATTTTACAGAACCAACGCCCTGCTCCCCTCTTACAGAACCAACACCCTGTTCCCCTCTTGCAGAACCAACACCTTGTTCCCCTCTTATCAGAACCAACACCCTGTTCCCTCTTACAGAACCAACACCCTGTTCCCTCTTACTGAACCAACACCCTGTTACCCTCTTACTGAACCAACACCCTGTTACTGTTTTACAGAACCAGGACCCTGTTCCCTCTTACAGAACCAACACCCTGTTCCCCTCTTACAGAACCAACACCCTGTTACCATCTTACTGAACCAACACCCTGTTACTATTTTACAGAACCAACACCCTGTTACCCTCTTACAGAACCAACACCCTGTTACCATCTTACTGAACCAACACCCTGTTACTATTTTACAGAACCAACACCCTGTTACCCTCTTACAGAACCAACACCCTGTTACCCTCTTACTGAACCAACACCCTGTTACCCTCTTACAGAACCAACACCATGTTACCCTCTTACAGAACCAACACCCTGTTACCCTCTTACTGAACCAACACCCTGTTACCCTCTACTGAACCAACACCCTGTTACCCTTACTGAACCAACACCCTGTTCCCCCTCTACAGAACCAACACCCCGTTACCCTCTTACTGAACCAACACCCTGTTACCCTCTACAGAACCAACACCATGTTCCCCGCTTACAGAACCAACACCCTGTTCCCCTCTTACAGAACCAACACCCTGTTACCCTTACTGAACCAACACCCTGTTACTATTTTACAGAACCAACACCCTGTTACCTCTACAGAACCAACACCCTGTTACCCTTACAGAACCAACACCCTGTTACCCTCTTACAGAACCAACACCCTGTTACCCTCTTACTGAACCAACACCCTGTTACCATTTTACAGAACCAACACCTTTTCTCTCTTACAGAACCAACACCCTGTTACCCCTTTACTGAACCAAGACCCTGTTACCATTTTACAGAACCAACGCCCTGTTCCCCTTACAGAACCAACACCCTGTTCCCCTCTTGCAGAACCAACACCTTTGTTCCCCCTCTTTACTGAACCAACGCCCTGTTCCCCTTACAGAACCAACACCCTGTTCTCTACTGAACCAACACCCTGTTACCCTCTTTACTGAACCAACACCCTGTTACTGTTTTACAGAACCAACACCCTGTTACCCTCTTACAGAACCAACACCCTGTTACCATCTTACTGAACCAACACCCTGTTACTATTTTACAGAACCAACACCCTGTTACCCTCTTACAGAACCAACACCCTGTTACCCTCTTACTGAACCAACACCCTGTTACTATTTTACAGAACCAACACCCTGTTACCCTCTACAGAACCAACACCCTGTTACCATCTTACTGAACCAACACCCTGTTACTATTTTTACAGAACCAACACCCTGTTACCCTTTACAGAACCAACACCCTGTTACCCTCTTACTGAACCAACACCCTGTTACCCTCTTACTGAACCAACACCCTGTTACCAATTTTTTACAGAACCAACACCATGTTACCCTCTTACAGAACCAACACCCTGTTACCCTCTTACTGGAACCAACACCCTGTTACCCTTACTGAACCAACACCCTTGTTACCCTCTTACTGAACCAACACCCTGTTCCCTCTTACAGAACCAACACCCTGTTACCTTCTTACTGAACCAACACCCTGTTACCCTCTACTGAACCAACACCCTGTTCCCTCTTACTGAACCAACACCCTGTTCCCCTCTTACAGAACCAACACCCTGTTACCTCTTACAGAACCAACACCCTGTTCCCTCTTACAGAACCAACACCCTGTTACCATTTTACAGAACCACCACAAGCAGGACATTACCACGTCCACATGTCTTCCATCACTACATAGACTGACACATGAAAACTACAGGATATATTGATTGAATACCACATTCCCTCAGCGAACCTGTGTTCTTCCAGGTTGGCATCTTGACTTTTGGGTATAGCGGTAATGGAAGGTTTTACATTATTAGATTTGATGTTAGCATATGTTACAGGCAATAATGTATGGGTTCTTACATCTGCTTTCTTAGATCCACTGAAGAATGGACCATGTTTTGATAGGGCTTTGAATAAATTGGGAGATTAAGATTAAATTATAAATACAGTGTCACAACCAAGTGTCTCACACCAAACAATCGTTATTATTAGTTTGGAGTCAGCTAACCTTATATTGACAGGGTGTTCTGTCTTAGCCCAACATCTACATCCTTCTGAGGTATCATGCCTCAGAAGTCTCCAATATGACTATTTATTTATGAGAGAACCTAACCCTGTCTTCGCCCCTTATCGAAGGTAATGCCACAGTCCGCTCTGCTGAGCATGACACTTTGTGTCCAAGGAAAAAACAGATTTTCAGTTTATCCCTCTACTCTTCTCACATTCACTTAGCTATGGAATGTCATCTTTCTCTGACAACCATGTTTCTGTAAAATAATACATTATATTGTGTCCTAAATGTGACCGAGCGCCTTGAATCGGCCTCGGGCACACACAGCCTGCGTACAGCAGTTGGACAGAGGGAGATTCCAGCTCAAAGCACTATACTTGAATCGGCCTCAGGGACACGCAGCCTGCGTACAGCAGTTGGACAGAGGGAGATTCCAGCTCAAAGCACTATACTTGTACGGCTCCGGTTACCTTGGATAAAGAAGGACTTGTGTTTTAAAGAACACTTTTCTTTAATATTTCTTAGACAAGAAGATACAACAGAGATCCAGAGGAAACTAGAATTGCCCGTATATAGATGCTTTGTTCAAAACAACTGGGAACTCTGGAAAAAGTAAGAGTTGGATGACCAATGTTCAATTAGATTTTTCCCTGTCTGAGTTTTTTCGAGTTCCCAGTTGATTTGAACGCGGCAAGAGTTGCGATCTGGTCTCGATACTCGATGATCAACTCTTCTTAGCCACACAGTTTATATTCTACACATACACGTAATTTACAGTCCAGCAAATGGTCACAGCTGTCTGCCATTCCTGGGTTGGCCATTAACTGCAGCTCAAAACCAGCTCAGAATCAGTTACCCATTCTAACTTCCAAACCAGCTCAGAATCAGTTACCCATTCTAACTTCCAAACCAGCTCAGAATCAGTTACCCGTTCTAACTTCAAAACCAGCTCAGAATCAGTTACCCATTCTAACTTCCAAACCAGCTCAGAATCAGTTACCCATTCTAACTTCCAAACCAGCTCAGAATCAGTTACCCATTCTAACTTCAAAACCAGCTCAGAATCAGTTACCCATTCTAACTTCCAAACCAGCTCAGTCCCCTCCCCCTCGCGCTTGCTATTGATGGAAACAGACTGAACTCTTGCTCTGCCCAATCAAACTGCCCCGTTTGTGCCATCTGCCTAGGCATTGACTGGTAGCGGTAAAGGGCCTGGGCTAAACCAATACAAATGTTCAGACTTTTTAACTCTGTATTGTTGGGAAAGGGCTCGTAAGGAAGCATTTCACGGTAAAGTCTACACCTGTTGTATTCAGCTCATGTGACAAATAATATTAGATTGTTGATTAGACCAGATCTTTCATGCACATTGCTAGATATTTGACTCAAAGTATTTCTGGCATGTTTCACAGGCTCTGACTGTATGCTCTATATCAGCATTCATATTGGGCCAGAATAACACTGCTTCTGCACCTAATTTGGACTTTTCAATCCCTAGATGGCCCTCATGTACAGTGGCAAGAAAAAGTACCTCTTGGAATGTACTGGATTTCTGCATAATTTGGTCATAAAATTAGATCTGATCTTCATCTAAGTCACAACAACAGACAAACAAACAGTCTGCTAAAACTAATAACACACAAATTGTATTTTTCTTGTCTATATTGAATACATCATTTAAACATTCAGTGTAGGTTGGAAAAAGTATGTGAACCCCTAGGCTAATGACTTCTACAAAAGATAATTGGAGTCAGCTAACCTAGAGTCCAATCATTGAGACGAGATTGGAGATGTTGGTTGGAGCTGCCTTGCCCTATTAAAAAAAAAAAAAAAACATTTTAGTTTGCTATTTGCAAGAAGCATTGCCTGATGTGAACTATGTCTCAAAAGAGATTTCAGAAGACCCAAGTTCAAGAATTGTTGACTTGCATGAAGCTGGAAAGGGTTACAAAGGTATCCCTAAAAGCCTTGATGTTCATCATTCCACGGGAAGACAAATTGTCTATAAATGGAGAAAGTTCAGCACTGTTGCTACTCTCCCTAGGACTGGCCATCCTGCAAAGAGGACTGCAAGAGCACAGAGCAGAATGCTCAATGAGGTTAAGAAGAATCCTAGAGTGTCAGCTAAAGACAAAGAAGTCTCTGGAACATGCTAACATCTCTGTTGACGAGTCTACAATACGTGAAACACTAAACAAGAATGGTGTTCATGGGAGGACACCACGGAAGAAGCCACTGCTGTGCAAAAAAACCATTGCTGTATGTCTGAAGTTCGCAAAAGAGCACCTGAATGTTCCACAGCGCTTCTGGCAAAATATTCTGTGGATGGATGAAATTGTTTAGTTGTTTGGAAGGAACAAACAACACTATGTGTGGAGAAAAAAAGACACAGCACACCAACATCAAAACCTCATCCCAACTGTAAAGTATGGTGGAGGGAGCATCATGGTTTGGGGCTGCTTTGCTGCCTCACGGCCTGGACAGCTTGCTATCGTCGACGGAAAAATGAATTCCCAAGTTTATCAAGACATTTTGTAGGACAATATTTGGCCAACTGTCTGCCAATTGAAACTCAACAGAAGTTGGGTGATGCAACAGGACAACGACTCAAAACACAGAAATAAATCAACAACAAAATGGCTTCAACAGAAGAAAATAGGCCTTCTGCGGAGACACAGTCCTGACCTCAACCCGATTGAGATGCTGTGGCATGACCACAAGAGAACGGTTCACACCAGACATCCCAAGAATATTACTGAACTGAAACAGTTTTGTAAAGAGGAATGGTCCAAAATCCCTCCTGACCGTTGTGCAGGTCTGATCCGTTTAGTTGAGGTTATTTCTGCAGAAGTCCAGGTCATTCCAAACGGTTCACATACGTTTTCTTGTCACAGTATTTTGATCAGCATGTTTTTCTGTAACACACTTGGTATCAGAATTCTTGAACCCTTAAACAGAATTCCATCAAGCAGATGGCTCATCCTGTATTGACCATAAGGGTATAGCTTGTACACACCACCCGCATGTTATGGCTTAAATCACCTTTTGCAAACACTCATATTTTGCAGTAGCAGGTGAAATAACTGCCCACATTTCATCTGAGACAGGGCAACTCTTTCTGATAAGGTTTCCATGTATGGTCTCGTCCTGCTCCTATATTTGGTTTGGTTCTGAGTTGTCAAAAGCTCTGGACAATGTGTCTGCCAAAACAATTCTTTCCCTAGCCTGTACTCGAGTTGCAAGTAATATTTCTGAAGTTTTAGAAACAGTCTCTGTACCCTTGGTGGTGTATATGTGAGACCCTTCTTTACAATATTAACCAAAGGTTTATGATGTGTTTCACCACATCGGATTTCTCACATGCCTCTTTCTCAATATGAGCATAGTTACACTCAGAAGTTGTCAGAGCCCTGGAGGCATATGCAACTGGGCACCAACTAGTGCCATACTGCTGTAACAACATTGCACCTTTTCTTAACTAGGCAAGTCAGTTATTAAGAACAAATTCTTATTTACAATGACGGCCATCCCGGCCGACGCTGGGCCAATTGTGCGCCGCCCTATGGGACTCCCAATCACAGCCAGATGTGATACAGCCTGGATTTGTACCAGGGACTGTATTGACACCTCTTGCACTGAGATGCAGTGCCTTAGACCACTGCGCCACTCGGGAGCCCATGGTATCTGGTGAGATGTGCTTGCATGCTCAGTGTATGCATGATTACTGTTCCAACACCACTCTGTAGTTTTACACAGCAGACGTCTCATCTGACTCGTGTGAGTTGCCAGCTTAGCGACAAACTAGTTAACCCCACCTAAGAACCTTTATATACCCTCTTGATCGGTAGACGGTTCCTTATGGCTGTCACTTTGCTCTGGTCTATCTGAACATCTTCACATATTTGTTTTTCACCCAATAAGATTATTTCTGTCTTTCTGAATTTACATTTGTCTGTGTTTAGCTTTAGCCCATTAGCTCTGGCTAGATCAAGTGCTGCTTTCAAGCTTGTGCTGTGCTCTTCAAGAGTCTAACCCCATATTAGCACATCATCAATGTACACTTTTGTGCCTGGCTTACTCTCAAAATTCTGTTTGACTGTCTTATGAAAGACTTCTGGTGCTGAAGTGAGACCAAACAAGAGCCTTTTAAATGAGTAACTACCAAAAGGAGTATTGAAAGTACAAAGCCTTGTACTCTCCTTGTCTATACTGATCTGCCAAACCCCGAGGAGGCGTCTAGCTTTGAGAAGTCTGTAACCCCTGCTATGTCCCTGAATGTCTCCTGTCTGGTAGGCAGCTGAAGGTGTTCCCTTTTTACATACTGGTTGAGCTTTTTTGGAACCATACACAGTCTGAGAGAGTGTCTCTTCTCAACTATTACTAGTGAGTGGACCCATTCAGTAGACTCTTCTACGTTGTCTAGGATATCGAAGGCCTCTAGCCTCAGTAGCTCTGCTTTTAGCTGGTCTCTTAGTGATAATGAGACCTTTCTAGGTGGATGGATCACTGGTCTGTTTGGCTGCTCTAACTCCATGTTGTGCTGCACCTTGAGGTTTCCTATTTCCTGAAAAACATCAGCATCCTGAACCTGTTTCACTGGACCCAGTAAGTTACATGACTTGAACCCAATGATGGGTGTTTTTTCTCCCATTACTATGACTAAAGGAACCTTGGTCATCGACCTCCAGCACGAATGTGCATGTGCTTTACCACTGTAAGGGTTAGGTGTTTTTTCTCCCATTACTATGACTAAAGGAACCTTGGTCATCGACCTCCAGCACGAATGTGCATGTGCTTTACCACTGTAAGGGTTAGGTGTTTTTTCTCCCATTACTATGACTAAAGGAACCTTGGTCATCGACCTCCAGCACGAATGTGCATGTGCTTTACCACTGTAAGCTTTCAGTCTTCTCCTTTATTTAGTGTTCACCACTGGTTTTACCTGTAACCGTAACAATTCAGTCTCTGGAATGATGTTGACCTGTGATCCAGGGTCAAGTTTGAACACAATGTCAGTTCCATTAGTCTTGTAGAAGTCCAGTCCTCGTCTGGTCCTGCTCGCTCGACTGTTCCTACAAAGAGGTCACCCAAAGCCCCCTCACTGTACTCGTTGTCACTGCTGTTGTCCTGGTCCTCATTGACACAGTGTACTGTATTGTGTTGCCTCCGCTGCCTGCATGGTTCTTCATGACACAGTTGTGACACTATTTTCTATATGCTGGGCACTAGCGAGGTCTGTGCTCTCCTCCGAAGTTGCCACACAAGCTTTTTCATTTATTTATTTTATTTCACCTTTATTTAACCGGGTAGGCAAGTTGGGAACAAGTTCTTATTTACAACTGTGACAGTCAATAACACAATAGAAAAATATTCTATATACAGTGTGTGCAAATGGCATGAGGAGGTAAGGCAATAAATAGGCCATAGTAGCAAAGTAATTACAATTCAGCAGATTAACACTGGAGTGTGTCACGTTCGTCATAGTATTAATATGATACCAGGGTAGGTTACTTTATGTTGGTCTATAGACCATACTGTATTAATGATACCAGGGTAGGTTACCCGTACAAATCCCGTACAAATCAGCTAGGCTTGACAATCTGGACCCTCTATTTCTGAAACTATCCGCCGCCATTGTCGCAACCCCTATTACCAGCCTGTTCAACCTCTCTTTCATATCGTCTGAGATCCCCAAGGATTGGAAAGCTGCCGCAGTCATCCCCCTCTTCCAAGGGGGAGACACCCTGGACCCAAACTGTTACAGACCTATATCCATCCTGCCCTGCCTATCTAAGGTATTCGAAAGCCAAGTCAACAAACAGGTCACTGACCATCTCGAATCCCACCGTACCTTCTCCGCTGTGCAATCTGGTTTCCGAGCCGGTCACGGGTGCACCTCAGCCACACTCAAGGTACTAAACGATATCATAACCGCCATCGATAAAAGACAGTACTGTGCAGCTGTCTTCATCGACCTTGCCAAGGCTTTCGACTCTGTCAATCACCATATTCTTATCGGCAGACTCAGTAGCCTCGGTTTTTCGGATGACTGCCTTGCCTGGTTCACCAATTACTTTGCAGACAGAGTTCAGTGTGTCAAATCGGAGGGCATGCTGTCCGGTCCTCTGGCAGTCTCTATGGGGGTGCCACAGGGTTAAATTCTCGGGCCGACTCTTTTCTCTGTATATATCAATGATGTTGCTCTTGCTGCGGGCGATTCCCTGATCCACCTCTACGCAGACGACACCATTCTATATACTTTCGGCCCGTCCTTGGACACTGTGCTATCTAACCTCCAATTGAGCTTCAATGCCATACAACACTCCTTCCATGGCCTCCAACTGCTCTTAAACGCTAGTAAAACCAAATGCATGCTTTTCAACCGATCGCTACCTGCACCCGCATGCCCGACTAGCATCACCACACTGGATGGTTCCGACCTTGAATATGTGGACATCTATAAGTACCTAGGTGTCTGGCTAGACTGTAAACTCTCCTTCCAGACTCATATCAAACATCTCCAATCGAAAATCAAATCAAGAATCGGCTTTCTATTCCGCAACAAAGCCTCCTTCACTCACGCCGCCAAACTTACCCTAGTAATACTGACTATCCTACCGATCCTCGACTTCGGCGATGTCATCTACAAAATTGCTTCCAACACTCTACTCAGCAAACTGGATGCAGTTTATCACAGTGCCATCCGTTTTGTCACTAAAGCACCTTATACCACCCACCACTGCGACTTGTATACTCTAGTCGGCTGGCCCTGAAGTTGGAGACTTTTATCTCCATCACCAACTTCAAACATCTGCTATCTGAGCAGCTAACCGATCGTTGCAGCTGTACATAGTCTATTGGTAAATAGCCCACCCATTTTCACCTACCTCATCCCCATACTCTTTTGCACACCAATATCTCTACCTGTACATGACCATCTGATCATTTATCACCCCAGTGTTAATCTGCAAAATTGTAATTATTTGCCTACCTCCTCATGCCTTTTGCACACAATGTATATAGACTCCCCTTTTTTTTCTACTGTGTTATTGACTTGTTAATTGTTTACTCCATGTGTAACTCTGTGTTGTCTGTTCACACTGCTATGCTTTATCTTGGCCAGGTCGCAGTTGCAAATGAGAACTTGTTCTCAACTAGTCTACCTGGTTAAATAAAGGTGAAATAAAAAAAATAAAAAAATAAAAACTTTATGTTGGTCTATAGACCATACTGTATTAATGATACCAGGGTAGGTTACTTTATTTATTCTATAGACCATACTGTATTAATGATACCAGGGTAGGTTACTTTATGTTGGTCTATAGACGATACTGTATTAATAATACCAGGGTAGGTTACTTTATGTTGGTCTATAGACCATACTGTATTAATGATACCAGGGTAGGTTACTTTATGTTATTCTATAGTGTGTGTGTATAAGGTAGTAGTTTTGGAATTGTTAGTTAGATTACTCGTTGGTTATTACTGCATTGTCGGAACTAGAAGCAGAAGCATTTCGCTACGCTCGCATTAACATCTGCTAACCATGTGTATGTGACAAATAAATTTGATTTGATTTTGATTTGAATACAGTATGGTCTATAGAATAACATAAAGTAACCTATTCATTCATTATAGAATGGCCTTTAGACTACTGTATGCACATCAAGAGTTCAGTGTTCAGTCACAACAATCATAGCTGCTGAATATCTAAAGAATTCTAATAGATCTATCATAACTGAATCCAACTGAACCTTAAACAAGAAGGAATTACTCTCCTTCAAAAATACAAGGCAGGTCTGGGCCTGCGCCATAGAGATAGATAGAGGACTCATCTTTATATCTGTTGCCATTATAGCATCAAATCAAATCTCTCCCATTATAGCATAACAGCATGGGCAGTATACATTGAGGCAATCTCCATATTGAAGTAGTCATTTTCTTCATGATTGGCTGATCCAGAATAGGACATGACTCCAACAGGGTTGTAAGTGGATCAGCCAATAAAGTTGAAGTCACCAGTTAACAATACTAAATACAACCTATATTAATAGAACCTTTTGGCGACTAGGGGCCTCTATTATTCTCTATGGTCTGCACCAAGCCTGTCTGCAGGGTATATTGTGCTAGAGCGCCCTCTGGTGGCTTAACGCCCAATAAGGACTTAATGAGATATTATTCATTATTAGTATCAGTTATAAATAGAGAGTAATGAAGAAGAAAATGTTAATAATTAATGCCAATATTGGTTGCAGACCTTGCGGACAAACTCCACTCCATGGTGAAGGAAGTTTACGAACTTCACCAACAGAATGCAGAAGGAGACCAGGCTTTGCGGAATCTACCCCCGACTACATTGATTATTATTATTATCAGTTATAAATAAGTAATGAGAAGAACATTTTAATATTGTGCCTCTATTGGTTGCATGGCAGACCTTAGGGACCAAGTCCACTCCATGGTTAGAGACCTTTGTAACAATAGTTGCTTTCCCTTTCTTTGCTTGCTGAAATCCATACATTTTCAATAAACGTGAATACAGCCACCGACTTTTTGCTTGTTTCGTTTCGAAGGTGGCAACTCAGCACACGTGTCAATGTAAATCCGATGAAGTGTGTAAATGAAACCTATAATAAAATGATTGTAATATGTAAAAAAATATATGATTTCTCTCTCTTATTTCTCAGTATCTCTAGAGTCTGGACAGAAATGTGCCAAGTCAATAAGGTTATGGAACAAATGTATTGTTTACTGGCGCCTGCAATATTTATTTGAATGGTTGTCACCAGCTGTTAGAGCGTGTGATTTGATTAGTTTGAAAGCGACACGTCATCCCTTTACTCTAGAAACGAGAATAATGGAATTGGTTGTATTTGATGAATGTTTATTGAAGGAAAAGTATAGGATTTCAGCAAACAAAGAAAGGCACGCAACTACAGAGAGGATAAACATAGGTACAGGTAGGCGTTTTATGGTGTATATTTTTTGGGGGGGGTATTGACCTTGAGCGAATCGATGAAGTCGGAGCGAGATTCCGCATAAGCCTGGTCTCTGCTCCACTCTGTTGGTGAAGTTCACTATAAACTTCCTTCACCATGGAATGAGGTTTAGTCCGCTAGGGGCAGACCTTGAGTTGAGCCTATTGGCCTACCGAAATGTGTTCTATGACTAAAAAGAAAGTAAAGGTGATACATGTATTATATCTTAGTAAAATGGCAATACTAACGAGGTGTCTATTCTCCATGTCAGTTATCGAAGCACTTCTCTCCTGTTTGCCAGCGAGGAGGAGGAGGTCTGTTGTTTCTTCATTTACGTCACCCCTCTTTCAATCCCTTCCTCCTTCCGTCCTGCTCTACATACAACGTCAACGGGGGACACCACGTTCAAACTGGTTTCTCATATTAACACCCACCACAATCACTTCGCCACCATAAACCTCTTTTGGAACCAGGTGAGTTGAATATCTGTTAATTGGTGAAATAAAGGAAGGAAACAACAGACGAATAGAGTAGACCGGCCGGAGAGGCGACAGTGTTCCTAGTCTAGCGTCATTTATCTCATTCCTTTTCACTCGGTTTGGAAATGGCTCTCTGTGTATCGCGAGTGTGTAATGTGCTTGTTTACGCGGTTGTTTCTTTATGGCGGTTAACATCGGCTTGTAAACAAAGAGCCCGTCTACGTCAGCCACTATGTAGCCAAAATGTCGTCTTTTATTTGACTTCCACATTCTATGTCCCATGCCACAAACCGATGGCGTCGTGAGGGGGGGATGGAGGGAGTGTGAAAGAGACCCATAAACGAGTAGTGAGGCCACACTAGGTATCCCCATCTCAGAGCTGAGCCCTCCATGTCACTAGCGGGTCGAGCCGAACCTAACCTATCTTTAGTAGGCCCGTCCAGAACCTGTCTTTCTTCAACTTAGTTTTCCTGTCAAGTTATCGGCCCATTTAAAGATACAGCGCGTGTTCAGAGGCTAATAATGACCAACCAATTGAAACAAGTCCCGATGTTTCATGGAGGTCATGGAGGTGGTACAGTAGATTATAGTAATAGTAATGTCATGGAGATGGTATAGTAGATTAGCGTAATAGTAATGTCATGGAGGTGGTACAGTAGATTATAGTATTGTCATGGAGGTGGTACAGTAGATTATAGTAATGTCATGGAGGTGGTACAGTAGATTATAGTAATGTCATGGAGGTGGTACAGTAGATTATAGTAATAGTAATGTCATGGAGGTGGTATAGTAGATTATAGTAATGTCATGGAGGTGGTACAGTAGATTATAGAATTGTCATGGAGGTGGTACAGTAGATTATAGTAATGTCATGGAGGTGGTACAGTAGATTATAGTAATAGTAATGTCATGGAGGTGGTACAGTAGATTATAGTAATGTCATGGAGGTGGTATAGTAGATTATAGTAATGTCATGGAGGTGGTACAGTAGATTATAGTAATGTCATGGAGGTGGTACAGTAGATTATAGTAATGTCATGGAGGTGGTATAGTAGATTATAGTAATGTCATGGAGGTGGTACAGTAGATTATAGTAATGTCATGGAGGTGGTACAGTAGATTATAGTATTGTCATGGAGGTGGTACAGTAGATTATAGTAATGTCATGGAGGTGGTACAGTAGATTATAGTAATAGTAATGTCATGGAGGTGGTACAGTAGATTATAGTAATGTCATGGAGGTGGTACAGTAGATTATAGTAATGTCATGGAGGTGGTATAGTAGATTATCGTAATAGTAATGTCATGGAGGTGGTACAGTAGATTATAGTAATGTCATGGAGGTGGTACAGTAGATTATAGTAATGTCATGGAGGTGGTACAGTAGATTATAGTAATAGTAATGTCATGAAGGTGGTACAGTAGATTATAGTAATAGTAATGTCATGGAGGTGGTACAGTAGATTATAGTAATGTCATGGAGGTGGTACAGTAGATTATAGTAATGTCATGGTGGTGGTACTGTAGATTATAGTAATGTCATGGAGGTGGTACAGTAGATTATAGTAATGTCATGGAGGTGGTATAGTAGATTATAGTAATAGTAATGTCATGGAGGTGGTATAGTAGATTATAGTAATGTCATGGAGGTGGTATAGTAGATTATAGTAATGTCATGGAGGTGGTACAGTAGATTATAGTAATAGTAATGTCATGGTGGTGGTACTGTAGATTATAGTAATGTCATGGAGGTGGTACAGTAGATTATAGTAATGTCATGGAGGTGGTATAGTAGATTATAGTAATAGTAATGTCATGGAGGTGGTACAGTAGATTATAGTAATGTCATGGAGGTGGTACAGTAGATTACTATAA
>NC_088213.1:2241380-2242512 GCF_036934945.1 Oncorhynchus masou masou | reverse complement strand
CAGAAGCCCTGTTGACGGTAGGTGCACTTGATTCAGAAGCCCTGTTGACGGTAGGTGCACTTGATTCAGAAGCCCTGTTGGCGGTAGGTGCACTTGATTCAGAAGCCCTGTTGGCGGTAGGTGCACTTGATTCAGAAGCCCTGTTGACGGTAGGTGCACTTGATTCAAAAGCCCTGTTGGCGGTAGGTGCACTTGATTCAGAAGCCCTGTTGGCGGTAGGTGCACTTGATTCAGAAGCCCTGTTGACGGTAGGTGCACTTGGTTCAGAAGCCCTGTTGGCGGTAGGTGCACTTGATTTAGAAGCCTGTTGACGGTAGGTGCACTTGATTCAGAAGCCTGTTGACGGTAGGTGCACTTGATTCAGAAGCCCTGTTGGCGGTAGGTGCATTTGATTCAGAAGCCCTGTTGACGGTAGGTGCACTTGATTCAGAAGCCCTGTTGGCGGTAGGTGCACTTGATTCAGAAGCCCTGTTGGCGGTAGGTGCACTTGATTCAGAAGCTCTGTTGACGGTAGGTGCACTTGATTCAGAAGCCCTGTTGACGGTAGGTACACTTGATTCAAACGCCTTCTTGATGGTAGGTGCACTTGATTCAGAAGCCATGTTGACGGTAGGTGCACTTGATTTAGAAGCCCTGCGCTCTGGGTAGACAGTGTTCCCATTTTAACCCTTTAATTTGTCTGAAAAGACAAACTCCGCCTACCCGGAAGGACTGTAGCTAAATTGAGTGCCGCTGGCCAATCGGATAGCTCAAATCACCATGCCTACAGCTTCCACGATTCCGGCCACAGCAAGGTTTGATACTAGCCTACAGCTTCCACGATCCCGACCACAGCAAGGTTTGATACTAGCCTACATAAGATCTCATAACTTTTAAACCATGATCAGAGAAAGACAACAGCAAAGAGCTGCTGTTTATATGAGTGAATTCATGTTTAAGTTTTAATTCACCAATGTCAACACTGTTTTAATTCACTACTGTCAACACTGTCTTTATTCACTACTGTCAACACTTTTTTTATTCATTACTGTCAACACTGTTTTTATTCACTACTGTCAACACGGTTTTTATTCATTACTGTCAACACTGTTTTTATTCATTACTGTCAACACTGTTTTTATTCACTACTGTC